>NW_003852418.1:19205313-19217560 GCF_000181295.1 Otolemur garnettii | reverse complement strand
TGACTGAGTGAGTGAAGGACTGAGTGAATGAGTGTCTGACTGACTAAGTGATTGAATCAGTGAGTGAGTGACTGAGTGTCTAACTGACTGAGTGAGTGAAGGACTGAGTGAGTATCTGTCTGACCGACTGAGGAGTGAGTGAAGGACTCAGTGAGTGAGTGAGTGAAGGATTCAGTCAGTGAGTGAGTGCCGCCTGAGAGAACCTAGGATGAGACTGAGTGAGGGATCCCCTGAGGACCACACCTGAGAGGCATGAGGGGGACTCTGAGCTCCCCCAGACACCCATCCCCTCTGTCCACTATCAGATACTCAGAAGGAATGACAGCTGGGTGGAGTGAGGTGGAAGGAACGGGGACAAGACCCACAAATCTGAGCGGGAGAAACCAAGGCCACCTTGTCCCCCCCACTCCCACCCCCCACATGTTGACTTACAGGTGCTTTTGCTCTTTGGATGCAAGTAAGTGCTCAGAAGCCCTAGAGAAAATTCTAGAGCAAATTCTGCTCTCTGACCAGAGGGGGTGCTGTTGCCTCACAGATGAGCCGCCCAAGGCAGCAAAGGGAAAACATGTCCTCGCTGTTATCCCTAGACAAGACGTTTCCATGTGTGGACAGGCTTCACCCAGGGCCTGAGTTCTGGAGAGTCCTCAGCCTTTCTCCTGCTGGAAAGTCCCCTCCGGACCCCCACAGGGTGAGGTAAGGGGAGAAAATTATCAGAACTAGGGCCAGCGATCATAATCGCAGTGGCTACAAGGTATCACAGCATGCAAAATGCATACTAAATAGCAAAGCCTGAGCTGGCACTGGCTACAGTGTATCACAGGGCCGGTGTGAGGAAGCCTGCCCCCGCCCCCCAAACACTTTAGGAACTTTCCTCTCATCCTGACACTCAGCCCTGGGGGACAGAACTCCATGTTGCAGAATCTCAGAACTGCTGGTCACCTGCCTGAGTCCTTATGCAAAGTGAGTTGGTGAGAGACCTCACTCGGACCTGGGTCTCCCTGGCTCCAGAACAAGGACCCTTACTGTGTGAAGCTATGTGACGGGTGTGCCCTAAGCTCCAGAACTGCATTTCTGCTCCCCGCTGGTCCACCTTGTCCTGTTAGGGGATCCTGTGTGGGACTTTCTCCACTGGGGATGTGATAGGGCCGATGTGGGCTGGTCTGTGAGTTGGAGCATGTTTCCATTTGAGGCTAGGCTTGTCTGCCTCTCCTAGCTGGGCTGCCCTGGGAGGGCTTTGGAAGGTAGGGAACCCACCGGGAGGATTCTATTGAACAATCCTCTTTGGTCAGATGTCCTCAGTTTTTGAACCTCATTTCTGATGACCTGTGGAGGACCTTTTTCCACTTTTAGGAAATGGAAGAACTCACAAGCAAGAAAACTCGGCTCAGGCTGCTGTTTTACGTGGCAGTGTTTGAAAGGAGGGGAAGGGCTTAGCCTCTAGCTTGGCTGAGCCAGCAGCCAGCACTGCTGAGGTCCTGAATCAGGCAGGGGAAGACAGGAAAGATGTGTTTTCTTTTACACATTGTGGGGTGGGGGGAAAGTAGGGGGAGAGAGGGTGGAGAAGGCACTCAAGTGAACACAACCCCTCCTGAGCCTGGGTTTGTGGAAAAGAACACATCAATTCAATGTTCACAAACACAGACTTTTTCCAATATGGATTGCTCTGTCAGCGAATTTAGTCCATTTCTCGGGGCTATGCTGAATTTTCATAAATAAAACCGATAAGGATACTTGCAAAAAGGAGTATTATTAGGTATTAGTAGCTAATTTGACACCACCTGAATTAATTGAGCATACTGAAATCCCGGGAGGCTTATGATGACTCCTAGGATGGAGTTTTTTCTAAATGACTGGACATCTGTCCAGTGGTGATTGCTCAACCTCAAAGGTGGCTGGTCTTCAGGGACTCTAGCCAGTGTCCTGGAGTCCAAGAAGACAGAGAAATGGCAGTGGAGGCCTTCTCAGCACAGCAGGGCCTCTGGGGCTCCCAGGCGCACTTGAAATGTATACAGGAAGCCCATGTGCTCTGGACCCCTTCCTGCACTTCATCAGCTTTTCTCGCTGTTTCTGCTCACTGCTGCTGCAGGGCCGGCCCGCAGGGAGGAAAACTGTGCCCAGGTGCTTTCCATTTCTACGCTCTGCTGGCGCTTTCAGGTCCTTGCCCTCCTCTGCCCCCAGACCCAACAGGGATGGGGGGGGTGAGGGGGTCTTCACACCGAGCTTCTGCCTTTTGGGAGGAGGGTTGCTTGGAATTCCTCAGCTGTTCCCCTTCCTGCCCAGCACTCTGGGGAGCATCTCTCCACTTCATTCTCTTCCCAGCACTTAACAAAGTCTGGCAATGTTCTCTCTAATCTTCACACTGTGAGCCACACATGGGCAGAGACTCCCTTGCTCATGGCCGTGTGCCCGGTGCCAGCAGGGTTCTTAGTCTGCAAACAGGAGGTCGAGATGGCGGATGGGGGATGGTGGGATAAAGAGGAAAGGAGGGTTGGAGACAGACGGGAGAGCTGGACACCGTGCCAGGACCTCGCACATCCACACTTCCATGTGCCCTTGACACCCCATGTAAGCAGTATTAATCCACTTTATAAATGAGGAGCCTGAGGCCTGGAGATGGCTTAGCTTGTCCTCTGCATAATAAAGCTAGCAAATAAAGAGTGGAGCCTTTTTCCAACTGAGGCATCCCGGCCTCATATCCCCACTGCCTTTTGAAAGTTTTCTGAGGACCGGAGGGTAAAGCTTGACATCTGTTTGAGGAGTCCAGTACTAATTGCCCATGTGCAAAATGTATCACATCTTGTATGAGGCAAACTTACCAATTCATCCTTCCTCTCACCAGCTGAATGTTTGTTCCAACTCGGTCTGAGTAGAGCTGGATTCTCAGGAGGGAGAGGCGATCCAAATGTCTCCATGCCAAGAGTGATCATCATTTCCTTTGAAATTTGAAAAACACTCGACTTCTGTCATCCCATCATCTGTCGTTACATATCTCAATGTGGCTCGTGCCATTTTCCCTGTCCTGGGGCCCACGTCTGTGACAGGGACACATCAGCGCCCCATAAGCGGGGACAGGTGGGGGACCTTGTAACTATTAGCAGCTTCCTTGTTGTGTGGGGGGAAGCAGTTGATGTGTTTTGTGTCTCTGATATTGTTGACATTTTCAATCTTAGCTATGTCAGAGGCCAATTGACAAATGCGTGGTGGGGCTTTGCTTGTTCGTGGAGAGAGAGAGAGGGAATCCTACAGTATTAGGTGTTCAGTGGAGCAGGTGTTGGAGGCACGATCTACCAGCAAGCTCATCGTCCTCCGGGTGTACCAGCGGAAGAAACCTTTACATAGCGCTTAGTAACGTAGCACTTAGAAACTTGATAATAAAACACTTGTGTCCGACAACTGTTATCTACAGCCAACTTTTTAATTTCACTTTGCCAGGTTACTCATTCTTGAAATGTATGTTCTATACACTCAGGGGGATATTTTCTATTTTCCAAACTTCAAGAAAACTGTTTGAATAGAAAAACAGGGATCTCTGAGCCAGGGCGTCAGCAGCTTTCTGAAATTAAAGTACAAGCGGCACAAGTGGAGACAGGTGCTTCTCGAGGCTGCTCGTGGGTTTGCTTGAGGTTACGACTACCTCGGGGGGAGCTGAAGGCGCTCACTCGCCCTTCTCCATGTAATTTCCTTATTTTTAATAATGCATATCAATGAGGAATTTATGCATCCCTCCATATGCTCCTCTGTCAATTAATTTATTCGGTGTGAATTGAATAGCACCACGTTCATTACCGGCAGCCGCGCTATCCAGGGCACTGAGATGGTTTTCCAAGGGCCTCCGTGTCTGCCACCGAGGCTGGCCCTGCTCAGCTCCACTTCCTGTCGCACCGCACCCCCGAGAACTCACAGCCTGATTCTTCACCCTTCTCTTCATTTCCAGAAAGCCGATACAGAGGGTGGAAGGAAGGGGCTCCAGACCCTCTCTTTCTTCCTCGGTTTCTGCCCACCTGCCCCTTGCCCTCTAGAGCTCCGGGATAGATAGTCTTAGGAATGCTGTGGATGGGGAGGGGCCCCTGGCCTGTTTGGCTTTTCTGTTATCTCTCCTGAGAAGATGAGGGCTGTGTGCTGACATGTGTCCAAGTCAGAAAACCAGGGAGTTTCATCTGGGTCAAAGGTATTTAACCCAACTGTTTCTGGCCACAGCCTCCACCAGCCTGCCCAGCGGCTCATGCCTCTTGTCTCCGCCCTTTCTGGCCCACCCTGCAGCCCACCTGGAGTGAGCACACAGCAGTGGAGAATGCCTCACATCTGCTCCAGTTCCCAGCCTCTGCTCACTGCTCACGGCCCCCAGAGTGAAAGCCAAAGTCCTCAGCACAGTTCTCAAGGCTCGTTGGGAGGGTGCTCTGGCCTCTGTCCTGCTCCCAGCAGGGCTGAGCCCACCCCTCCTCCCGCACCTCCCAGCACCATTATGCCTCTGTGCTCCCGAGGATCAAGGCTCCTCCCGGCTCCGAGGCCTTGCTGAGCTTCTTCCTCCCACGCCCAGTCGCGCCCACCACCTGCTCCTTTGTCCTCCTCTCTGGGCATCTGTAGCAAGTTGCTTTATCATCTCTCACCCCCGCTAAGCTCTGTGCTCAGCTCCAGGGTCAAGGGCTTCCCTCCCACAGGTGTGTCGCTCACGGAGGGCTAGGCACCCAGAAGAGGCTGCAGGAATGTTGGCTTCTAAATAAACGGAGAAGAGCCTCCTGCTGCCTGGTTGCTGTGTGAACCCCAACATGCACATGGAACACCAATTTATTGGACAGTAAAGTCCCATCTGTTTCTATTTTGTGGGCATTATATGTTGTTTTTAAAATTATATCCCTGGAACAATTTTTACCAGCCTTGTTACCCTTCAGGATCTATTTCAGGGACCCACTAGGACAGTGGTTCTCAACTTTCCTAATGCTGCAACCCTTTAATACATTTCCTCATGTTGTGGTGACCCCCAACCATAAAATTATTTTTGTCCCTACTTCATAACTGTAATTTTGCTACTGTTGTGAATCGTAATGTAGATATCTGATATGCAGGATGGTCTTAGGCGACCCCTATGAAAGGGTCATTCGACCCCGAAAAGGAGTTGCGAGCCACAGGTTGAGAACTGCTATCCTAGGAAGTTTTATAAAGGTCTGTGTCTTTGTGGACCTACGTTGGGACCCTCCTGGGGGGAAAGGAACCATTTCAGTTTTGCCGTCCTTTTCAACAGTAGTCGTGAGGAGCGCTTAGGTACCGTTTATGATATGCTGGGCACTTTCGAAGCACGTCATGTTGGTCCACTTAATACTCACCACAACCTAATTAGATTAATATTACTGTTATCTTTATTTTATAAATGAGGTTTCTAAGGCACAGAGAAGCTGAGTAACTTGCTCAGGTCACACAGCTCTGCAAAGAGCTGGCTCGTTCAGCTTGCAATCTGCTTTACACGTTAGCTTTCATCCTCACATCCCCCCGAGAGCTGGAAGCAAGGGCTCATCCTCACTTATCACTGAAGATAGGGGGGTTCAAAGAGGTGACTCTGGTCAGCATTACCAGAGGTTAGCTGGTGGCAGAGCTGGGACTCAGACCCAGGTCAGCCAGTCTCTGTACTATTCTCAACGCAATAGCAAGCTCACCCCATACTCAAGGTCTTATTGTGAGGGCACAGTCCTGTAGCAGCGAGGTACCGGGGTTTGTGATTGTAAGCCAGCCCAACCTTTCAAACATAACATTTATTAGCCCCCTGTCTGTCTATAGGATGTTTCAGCAATTTCATCTGCAAAGCGTTGCTGACCTTGGACTATTTTAAGTCCTTTTGAGGAGCCTTTAATACACCAATCAACACATATCAGACTCCTATTCAATGAAGTGCTTTTGCCCAACTGGCTGGAATGTACTAAAGGGAAAAGCATAGTAAATCACAAACAGATCTCGAAGAGTTAATAAAATTCTGAATTTGGGAATTTGACATTCCAAGATACAGCATGTTCAAGCAGGCCCTGACGACGCCCTGGATTTCCTTTCCAACTCCCTTAAACTCTGACTCTTAACTGGACTTCTGAAACACGATGCTTATACACCGTGTGACCCCCCTTTATATCTCTGGAGATAGACTTTAATTGCGTCTATGCCTTTTATTGTAAGTATTACTGTTTTCATTACTGTGCATTCTAAAAATAATGGTACCGCTTCGTGGTCTGTGCGATCACGTGACCTCACTGCCTTCCGTGTCAGGGTTCAGGGTTCAGGGTTCAGATGATGTGTCTTTGAGGGGTGCTTTGGCAGAAGCAGAGCCATATTTTTACAAAGAGCAAGTGAAGTGAGTGATCACAGTTGGAGGGCAAGTTGGAGTTTTTCACGTCCATGGTAATAGTACACATTTCCAAGTCTACAGTGTATTTGATCAAAGTGCCCAATGAGAAGGAGACAGGGACCAAACGGGGTGGTTTTGGAACCTGTCCTTACTCCACCGTTCTCTGTCAGTGCAGACTCTGAGGGTCTTTCAAGCAGAAAGTCAGCTGGAGATGAGGCGAGAGAGGGCAGGGCCTTTCTCCTGGCCTCCAGGAGTCACTTGCTGTCATTCCCTAGACGTCTGTTTCTCTGGTACCCTGTGTGTTCACACTGGCTACCTCATGTTGAAAATTAACTGGTGAGCACCGGAGTCCCACATCCCATTTTCTTCCAATTTCTAACTCATCTTTCTTGGAAGTTAAGAGAGAAAGGGCTTTGGGTGGCATCCTTCTGTTGTCCCTTTGTTTCTGTGATCCCTGTTGATGGCACTCAGAATTCTGTCTTCTCAACATTTGGCAGAGACACAAAAAGAAAATAAATCAATATTGCCATGGAGACGATCATTCCTGAGCCAGGCTTAATTATGAATTATTAAGAATGGTTCAGCTGAATTAAAAGAATTAGAAGAGCTCCCCTGTTTAATGCAGGCTTCAGTGATGCGTGCTAAGTAGCAACTAGGTTCATTACCAAAAGTTAGATTCATTAGGTTATATAATTTGCAAGTTTCTATCTTAATTTCTTCTAGCCAATTCCAATTATTTTCTTGAAATAGCATAATTAGTGGGGGGGGCACATTTACATGACATGAAAATCACACATTTTTCTTCCCATTTGGTTACAAAAACCTTTTCGACGTATTTTTGGCTCATACAGAACAGCACTTTTGTGGGCACAGATTCGCGATGGAATGCGAATCGGGGAGATGGACAATCTCCCCGTGTTCGTACACAGAACCCACTCACCCACCTACCCTGGGGAGTTTCATCAGCAACAGGTCCCCTGTGTAAACAACTGCATCTTAGCTTTTGGAAAAATCCAAGATATGCTTTCAACTTTTTGTACCTAATTAAAATTTCCCCAGAATGTCTTGGTGCTTTTTCTTTCCACCCTCTTTTCCCTTTATGAGAAAGTAATTAAGGCTCTAAGTGCGCCTCGTGGCCATGACCTCTGTAAACAACCACACTGGCACATTGCTGTGCCGGAAACTCTAAGGAGGAGGTGGTGGCGGCTGGGTGGGAAGAGAAAGAATACAGAACCTTTTGGAAATGATTTCAAATTAGAGTCCCTAATAGGCAATTCTATAACCTGTTTGTCTTCTGAATGCTTTTGTGGCTCTCCACATTCCTTATTATCTTGCGTGAGTAAGCAACCAGCTCAGGTACAACACTGCTTATTATGAAGCTGAGAGAAAAACCGACAATTAGCCAGTTGATTGCAGCTCTGTAAACAAGTGAACTGGAATGTTCCAGCCAGAAAAGGGAGGAAAGAGAAAAGGAAGGAGGCAGGGATGCTGAAAAGGAAGAAGGAAAAGGGAAGGAAAGAAGGTAGGAACCAAGTCCTCTGGGGACCCAGCCATCCATTGGCTGGAGTCAGGGACAAAGGTCTTCCCTTTGACAGACTTTCACTTTGTACCAGACACACTCAAAATAGATCCTGGTTGGTCTCCACGGCTTGGCCCATTGCAGACCCAAGGCTCTGGACGATGGCAGTTGGGTCACTGAGGCTTGAGTTACATCTGTATCTGAGAACTTTTTCCATGATAGAAACATCACATGTGTAAGTAGCTTTGACGCTGCTTCTGAGAGTGGCGTTGTCATCTCAGCAGCATGTCCCCTAAGATGGAGATGCCACAGAGAAGCACCTGCCATCCCTGGAATTCCGATCCTCGCTCCCGCCACCATTTCTCCCAGGTATATGGACTCCTTTGCCCACAACAGAGGATGGGAAAAACTGTCCGGCCCACACCAGAGAAGCCAGAACTGTGTAATAGGAAGCACCAAGAGTGTCTTTCCCCCAAACTCAAGGGAAAGAGTGAGCATCCATCTCCCCTATAAATGGCACCATTCACATGTTACGCCTTTATTTATTTCAGAATCCTCTAGAAACTTTCTAACACCAAGAAAAAAATATGACTAGGAAAATGCTGAATTAGTAATAAAAAGTCCACCTCCTTTCCTCTCTTTCCAACCACGCCCTGGACACCAGTCCTCCTTGGCCCCAGGGCGATCCACCCTGATCTCTGCTTACTTAGTTACATTGAAAGCCTCATGCCACCCCAGGCCTGGATAAGTTGAAAAGCTCATAATCAATGATATTCTCCAAATTATGGCAGCCTACAAAATATTTTATTTACAATAAGAGGAGATGCTCATTATGCCGTGTGCCCACAACATGTCTGAGCTACAGAAACACGTGGCTGGATCTCACCGCCTGGTCCACTGGATGGGCATCTGGAAGTGTTTTTAATTGGCTTTTCCTTCTTGCAAAGGAGCGACGCTGGTCAGCAGGACAGAAGTGTGGGGCATCCTTCTCTTTTAGCTCCAGCAGAAATTCTCCCTCTTGGTAGGAGCCTCCCCAGAGATCTCACCCACTGGGGCCACCTGCCCCTTCCCTCTTTAAAGCCCCATCCCTATGGGGCCTTGAGAACCACAGGGAACAGGTGTGCCAGGGGTGCCCTGAGTCCCAGGTGACCAGCCCTCATGTGAAAGTGTAGCTTCCTGCCTTAATTTCTGTGCTCATTTACTTCATTTGCCAAAGAGTATGGCGAATCGCAGATATTTCATCCTAATTAAACCCATGGAGACATATGTGAGCTGAGAAGTGACGTAAAAATGGGTCCAAAAATGGAAGACATTTAACCCCAGGAGGCAAAAAGGCAAAGTTATTTTATCATCTTCTAAATCATATGATAATATCTTCTAAAATCTTTCTCTCCCAGCATTTGGGAGAGAAAGTACTCAGCCGTGGGAATCTCCTTTAACCCTTATCTCTAGAATTTTTATTTCTATTTTTTTACATTCATTACATGTTATCAACAGGACGATCAGAGTCCACAAGAATTCTGAGCCCTGGGGTCACCAACTGACCTACTCTCTCACATTCTCAGCCTTGTTGCCTTTTGGAAAAAGACACAAAATGTCTCTTGGAGTCTGTGTTGTTCTAAGCTGCCCAGTCCAGGGAGAGGTCCAAGTTTCCATAAAGAAAGCTGGATTGGCCTCTCTCCTTAGCACAAAACTCTCCCAAGTAGGAGTCAAGTCAAGCCAGATTCCCAGATGGGATTTTCCCACCCACAGCTTCTGAGGTTAAGACCAGAAGCTGAAATGGCAACACCCTCAGTTGAGAAAGTTCCAGAAAACACATGTGGAAGAACTTCCCCCAGGAGGACGGACCGTTCTTTGAGGACTTTGCTGTTTAGCCTCACAGGAACCACAGGCCAATAATATCTTTAGCAACAATAGGAGCTAACATTTATTAAGCATTCACTCTGCACGTTACTGGATTCTCACACTAATGCTCTAAGATTGGCATTATTACTCCCATTTTCTTTTCTTTTTTTTTTGAGACAGAGTCTCACTCTATGGCCCAGGCTAGAGTGCCATGGTGTCATAGCTCACAGCAACCTCAAACTCCTAAGTTTGAAAAATACTCTTGCCTCAGCTACCCAAGTAACTAGGAAATATACGTGCCCACCAAAATGCCCAGCTAGATTTTCTATTTTTAGTAGAGATGGGGTCTCACTCTCGCTCAGGCTGATCTCGAAGTCCTGCACTCAATGCACGCACCTTGGCCCCCCAGAGTGCTGGGATTATAGGCATGAGCCACCGTGTTTATCCTATTATTCCCATTTTAAATGAAAGAATTGAGGCTGACAGGTTAAATTACCCCAAATCCACAGCCAATAACCAGCAGAGCTGGGGTATTAATTCAGGTCGATCTGAATGTCTAACTCACGAACCATGTGGCTCACAACACCACCCCCAGTGCACCCACGTGACAAGCAAAAAAATAAAAAACAGACATGGCCCGACCCCAATTTAAGCCATTTACAAGGAAGAGGTGAGTTCTGTAACATTCTGCTTCTTGTCATCATCGTCAGGTTTGATTTGGCTGCTTCAAGGGCAGTGGGGACATCAAAGTCCTTGAGGCTGGACCAGCTGAAGCCAGAGGCTTCTCTCAGATGCCGAAGCAAGGACACGGCCCTCGTGGGCTGTGAAAGGCAAGGGCAACTCTTTCAAGACGTCTCCTTTCTTTCTGGTCTGGCAAGAAAATAATTCTTTCCAACCCCCAGACTGTCTGGCTTTGTTAGAAGGGAACACTTGGACTAATTAGAAAGGTGTTATGTGTCTAAAGCAAAAGTTTTAAATGAGCGCCTGGGTGAAGTTTGCATCAAGCCAAATGCATCGTTTGGGGGCCTTTTGCTGTCAGGGACACTTGAATGCCAAGGCTTTGCAGAACATGTCAGTGAACTGGGCAGGGGAGTGTCTTGTTCCTGTCCCCAGGCAGACAAATGTTCTGCCACAGCCTTGTGCTGAAGGAAAACATTTCTAATTAACGCAGCCCCCTTTGAGATGGACTGTTTGAGAACATAACAACGAACACTTTGTTAATGAGGCAACTTTCCACTGTGTTCTGTGCTGGCTGAAACCTTTGGGTTGCCAGTGATCACAACACCGCTAACTGGAGACAAAACCAGATGGCTTCGTTTCTTCCTGGGGAGGAGCTATCACCGGCTATTTGAGGGACCTTGATAAATACTGGAAGTCAAAATGCACATTTATGTGAGAAAAGACAAAGCAAAACACTAACGGTCTAGAAGAAGGGAAATGCACCTATCAATTGAAAGCCTTTCAATGATAGAAAAACCATGGAAACAAAGATGCTAGAATCATGTAGGAGGACCGTGAATGCCCACGCAGAGCCCCCTCACCGGGCAGATGCGCCCCCGCCCCATGGTTAGTAGCTCACAGGTGCAGTGTTTTGGATGACTGCCTTTCATTATCAGGGGCATTGAGTATTGGAATATGAAATGAATGAATGAATGGACGTAGTCAATGACTGTCTGATGTGGGGTCTAGCAGCCTAGTTCTCTCACCTCTGGGCGTCACAGGGGTCTCCATGTGATTAGGTTGAGATATATGTTTCTGAACTTGCCCCTGGGGATTGGTTCCTTCCCTCCCTCCTTGTCTCACTCCCCTACAGACATCTCCTGAGAGTCTTCCATAAACCACACAGACGAGATTCTCCAGCTCTAACACTACTTCCAGGGATACTCCATCCCAAGACAAGCCCAGTGGCTCCAGTCTACCACTCACCTGGGTGCCCCACATTGACTTGGGAAGCTCAGTGGATGGAGGGAGTCCCACCAGATGAGGAATGAATGGATCGTGTCCACCTTGTTCATGCTCTGAATTCTTCCCTCGCCTCACACAAATAATGATGGACAGAGAAAATGTAGGGAGCAGCTTGGCAGGGCTCAGTAGGGTTGCCCGACCTTCTCATCTGCACATGGAGAGGCAGGAGCACAGAATGTCAAAGGCCTTTGCTCAAGGTCACACAGCAAGTGGGTGAGCACACCAGGACATGGAACCAGATGGGAAGAGGGGTGGCCATCTTCCAAGAGGACCTCTGTCTACCTGCTTTGTGAAGTGGAGTATCCCATTTTTAAGACTGAACTCCAGCTTGAGGAAGATGTTGAGAAGGCAAACTGGAACCTGCTGGCTGGTGGTACCCACTTCACATGAAGAGATCCTCCACCTTCACCTTGAATCCCTCCTCAGCAGAAAGCGCTGAGCCCAGCACCGAAGAAACTGCCCCAGCTCCTGCCGACCCTCCTCCCTCCTGCCCCAGCTCCTGCCCTCCCTCCTCCCTCCTGTCCCAGCTCCTGCCCTCCCTCCTCCCTCCTGCCCCAGCTCCTGCCCTCCCTCCTCCCTCCTGCCCCAGCTCC
>NW_003852418.1:19201617-19203700 GCF_000181295.1 Otolemur garnettii | reverse complement strand
ATTCTACTCATAGAAAGATTCACTTGTACCCTTGCAAGATGAACCACAGAAGTGAACCCTCGAATCCCTCTACCTCCACCCTCTCCCCCCCCATATCCTTAGGTTGTTATTAGGTTATAGCTTTCATATAAAAAGGTTTAAATTAATTTCATAATAGGTGTGTGTACATTGGATACTTTTTCTTCTTCTGGAAGAAGAAGAAAAAGAAAAAGAAAACCAATTTCTTAAAAAACATTCTTCATCCGTTTTCTCTGTAATCCTCACCCTAGGCTGAGAAAGTGGGCATCATTTCCCTCATTTATCATGAAACAACTAAACTTCAAGGAGAAGAGGAACCTCCCAGTGAGCACAGATAACACAGTCTGGAGCCGACCCTGACCCCAGTCTCCCTGCTCTGCTGGCCACTGCCCTGGGCCTCCCACGCTGACCCCGCCACTCTGATGTGCCAGCCTAGACTTCTAGCTGTGTGTGTAGGGGTGGGGTGGGGGGGACCCTTCCTTCTTCCTCCTGGTTTGCATCCAGGGCAAACCTTCAAATCTGTTCTCCCCTCTCTTGTGGCTGCAAACATTCAACAGGACTGACCTTTGCTTGGTGAACTGGAGGGGCGAATCTCTCTCACAGTCAGAGATCACCTCAGCATGGAATTATCAATATTAAGTTAAAAAATAAACCTCTTCTCTTCCTGAAGTTTAGAGCGACTCTGCAGGTTTACAAAAAGAAAAATCTGGACCCTTTAATGCTGGGCAGTTGCAATCTCTCTCACCCCACCCCACAGACACACTTGGAAGCCCAGCTCCTCCCAGACTGAAGGTGTCCCGGGGCACCTGGGTTTTATATTCTCCAAATCGCATCGAATTTTCGTCGTTGTATATGTCAGTTTCCACTTTAGAAGTTCTGAAGGAAACGTGTTACTGTGTCTGGTCTCTGAGATGACATTTTTGTGGTTTATGAAATCTGGATTCAATCTATTGGATAAACCATGGCTTATCCAGAGGCTTTCTGGTGGTGTGTCACATCTTGAAACTTTCATTCTAAAGGGTCAAAGTCTACAGGATTGTCATGACATAGCCTTCAGTCCTAAACTTCGTTTTCTAGCATTTATTTGCAAGCAGAACCGTCAAAGTACCATTTGATATAGAAAAGATTTGGTACCAATTTCTCCGTGTGTGTGTGTGTGTGTGTGTGTGTGTGAAATTTTTTTTTTCTGTCATGTACCTTTTAAGTTAAATGTTTAAAAAGAGGGAGCTGATTCTCTCTCTCTCTTTTTAATACCAACAGACCTCCTCTGAAGTCAAGGCGCCTCAAGCCAGGCCAGTTCACAGATCAGCAATGAAAAGCTGGGTTTAAAAAAAAGAAATTTTTTAAAAAATTATTTCCCTGAGAAGTTTCTAGAGCTGGCTCTGATGAAGTCAGTGGAATCGCAGCTGGGCCAAGTGAAAGGCGATTCAAGAGCCGAAAGCCACAGCCGCCTTCACGTGGCACACAAACATTCACCTCTCCAGCGCTGGGGCTAAGAGCAGAAAATCACATATGCAGCAAGAAGGCAATTAAAACCCCTTTCCAGGGTAGGAAGAGAGAAAAGGGGGGCCTTTCCCTCCAAACCCTGGAAAATGGTGAAGAATAATGGGTCTCAGAAGCAGGGTGCTGCTGTGTACCAGGAGCGGAAAGGAGGGTCGGGGAGGGACGCTCCTTAGAAAATACGTAAATGGCCTGGTGCTCCTGGCTTTCAAATGTGCTGGAGATGAGATGAGGAAGAAAAACACACACACAGAAGCGTTTCTCTGGTGACATTTTGGGGGGGGCAAGTAAGAACCTCTCTCTCTCCTGTCATGTATACTTGTGTCCTGTTTGTGTTTAGTGAGGTGATTGATTCATTCCTAACATTCCTTGACTGGTAAATCTGGTTTGAAGGTTAGGCAAAGGGGCCAGTCCCTGGGGCTTTCACAAAACTATTACCGGAGGGAAGAGGACAGGCCATGCCGGTGGGACCCCCCGCCCCCCATTACGCTGATGTCCATGGTTCCCAGGGACTAAACTCTTGTCACCACACTGCAGACACAACCACATACGTGTCCATGGACAC
>NW_003852418.1:19055170-19201006 GCF_000181295.1 Otolemur garnettii | reverse complement strand
GGAGGGAGGGAGGGAAGAGGTAGAGGAGAGGGAGGGAGGGAGAGAGGGAGGGAGGGTGGAAGGGAAGGAGAGAGGGAGAGAGAAAAGGAGGGAAGAGGCAGAGGAGAGGGAAAGAAGAGTAGAAGGAAGAAAGTAAATCAATTTACATTTTTAAAGTGAGTAACCTTCAAGAACAATGTTCAAGTAGGTTGGAGTTTGGCTAACTTACCACTGAAATTCCTGTTCCCTTCCATACTAAGAGTGTTTGAGGCAGGTGCCGTGTTCTCCCTCTGCCCTGGGAGCTGCTGTGAATATCCTGACACACTGGGAGTAAATGCCCCCAGGAGCAGCCCCTCCGTCAGCAGGAGACAGGGTTGGTGCGCAGAGGCGGTCGGTCCTTCTTAGGAGGCTGACTTCCAGGCGTGGCCTGCACCACCTCCTCCCAGGGTGGCGTAGGGATGAACTCCACCTGCACGAGGTGGTCCCTCTTTCTCCAGCCTCTATCCAGGTTTCCAGGCACCATCTTGTAAAAACACAACCTGCTCTCAAGTCCCAGTGTCAATGTCACTTTTGGGCAAGACTCAGATGTGACAATGTGGGTGGCACATGGCTCCCAGCAGGGCTGTCCAGCCCGCTGGGCAGTGGCTGTGTGAGGTGTGTCACTTTGAGGTCAAGGCACTTAGGAAGCAGGAGAGCCTCTTCCAAGTGTTCTCCACCCTAAGCCCCGCTGGGTTTCTCTGGCAGAGATACCCAGTACCTGACCTGGGGAGCCAGGTATTGCAGATGGCAGAGCCCCTGCAGGCCCAGAAATAAAACCATCTCACCAAACGATTCACTGACACAGACCTGCTATTCGAGCGAGGAGGAAATTTGTGTAGATTTGCGTCACTATCTATTGCCACAGCTCTGTGGTTGTTTTCCAAAAGCAGATGCTGAAAAGGAATGTGAAGTGGGAGATGATTATCGGGATCGGTGCTTGTGAAAGGAGCGGGCGCAGGCAGCCGTGGGGAAGGGGAGAGGTGAACAGTGATGCGGGCGCAGGTGCGGGCCCTATACGCCCACCGGCTCTGCCCACCGGGGGACCTCGTCAGCCTGACTTGAGCAGCGCCCTGTGTGGGAGGTTGCAACCTGAACCAGCAAGTTTGGGACAAAAGATGAATGTGCTCAGAGCTGGGGAAATTGGAGGCAAATGTGTATGTTCTACCCCTGCAAGGAACAACAGACCTGGCTAGGTCGTCAGGGACAAGTCCGGGGTGTAGGAAAACTGACCATCCATGGGGAGGGCCGGGGAAGTGAGCGTGGGTGGCAGTAAGAACGGGCTTGGTGGGGCCTTGTGGAAGACGCTTGTTGGGAGATAGGAAATTCTTCTGCTCCGAGATAAAGAACAGGGAGATAACCGGGGAAGGTGTTCACCGCTGTTAAACCTGCTATTTCTCTCTCTGCATGAAAGATAAATGAAATTGTTTGTGTGATTATCTCTGAAAAGAAAAGAAAAAAAAGAGAGTGAAACTTGACAAGCAGAAGGCCCATAAAATTAGGCTCTCACTGCAGACACGTGAGCTACCTGCAATGAACCCCTTTGTAGGGCCCAGATCTGCCGGCTGTGTGATTACAGAGTGCGGCTGCTGGGATGCCGAAGACACAGAAGATTGCTGGAAAACGTCTGGGAATGACAGCTCCCAGGCTCTGTCGGTACTGACAAAGCCTATTATTTAGGTGAACCAAGCCCTCTTCTAGTCCTTTCTTAAACCAAACCTTTCACTGCCTGGGGCAGCGTTCTCAAGATCTTATAATTAGAGGAGACAAGCACAGTGAAAAATGACAGCCCCAGGTGTTATTTTTCTTCTTCTTCTTTCTTTCTTTCTTTCTTTCTTTCCATTCTCTTGTGGAATACCTTCTCCCCCCCTCCCTTCCAGCTCTAACTCACACAAGAGTTTCACTGAAGTTTCCTCAGCCCACCCTCTTTGGAAGCAGAGACTAATTTCTTTTTCCAGGCAAGTTTCTCAGGAAACTTCACATTTGCCAGTATTAGAAGAAATGGAAATACACTGACATTTCATTTTCATTTAATTGTCTTATAATCTGGACACGTGAAATTGCTTGGGCCCCCTGTCAAAGGCCCCATTAGCCAGCCCAGCCAACAAAAGCCATCCCATGACAGCACAGCTCTCTCCTCCGTGTGGCACGGCGGGGGAAGTGACGGGCCCACGGTGGTGGCTGTCTAATCATCTTCCCTGTCACCTCTACCCCCCTTCCCTTCCTTTACATGTCATCATATGTCAGAATCTATTACCGCGCTCAGCCATCGAACTAAGCTGTTCCTTTTCAGTTTAATTACCAAGCTCGAATTGGTGACCCCTTGTCTGTTTTATTAAGATGTTGTTGCAGATAATGAATCATTTGAGAAGGGAGAAATTCCAATTTCCTGTTTAGCTGCCTCTGGGTGAAGCTTCTTCCAGGATGGTAGCCACGTTGGTGTGTATCTGGTGCCCATCTGGTTTCGTGGAATCGCTCCAGGCTCGGCCTCACCTCCTGTCTTGTGAGCTAAGATAAAGTACCAGCCTGGAAATACATTTATTATTTCTGTAAAAACACCAAGGAAATGACTGGAACCAAGTCACAGCTATCAGGATCAAAAACCATCACACCAGCTCTCTGGAAAATGGAGTTGTCCCAACCACAAGCTTGGAAGCGAGAGTTATTAGTCCTGCCCAGTATTTAAAAGGGGGGTACTTCCCTCACAGACTCTTTCAGGGGAGTTCCTCCCTGTCCCAGGGCATCTGCTGTCTTTGGAATCCACGCTTTTATCCTAAGAATTATTTTATAACCCTCCCGACCTCTTTCCCAAACACCAGATCGAAGGAAAGCACTCTAGATGTAGTAAGTATGACCAACATTATTGTACATTCCTCACTGAGCACTGGACTCCATTTCACACTAATGAAGTTAGTGTGTGGAAGTGCAATTAGGAAGGAAGCAAATGAGATCTGTTTCGTGAGGTGAGTCTGCCATCGACCATTGCAGGGGGAATAATTGTCTCCCTGGCGCCTTCAAAGAGTTCACCGGAATGGATTCATTTACGCAGCAGGCAGGAGGCAGGCACCACTGCCTTTATTTCTCCAGCTAAGAAACTGGAAAACTTGATGCGAGTGTCCAGGGTGCTTGTGCCCTGTCTGTCTTTTTGCTACTGACATTTGGGGACACAGGTGAAAGGTGCAGAAAGAAAGAAACCAAACAGACCCACTTCTGAGTTCCAGGCAAACATCTGCCATGTGTGACCTCAGAGAATTCTCTCCAGGGCTCTGGAGTGGTTGTACGTGGGGAGACGCCTGTGTTCGTGGGACTCTGGGCTCCAGGGAGGATGCTCCCGAGCCTGACCTTTCCCCCTGCCTCCCTCTCAGCTCCTTGCCAGTCGTCTGACTCTCCACTTTGTACTTGGCTGCAATCTCTTCCCTACCAGCTGTCCCCCAACTCACAGGGGTCTCAGGTGGCTGTGGAGTAGCTGCCTGAGCCATTCAAACATGGAGGGTCAGTGTCTTCTCCAGTCCCCCGCCGGCCAGAGCCACTTGCTCCTAATCCCTATGACAATGCAGTTTGCCTAAGGTGAGGGTTTAAGCTTCCATTTAAAAAATAAATTGGTGGTTTGGTTGCTAAAATAGAGCCGAAAGACACTAACTAATGAACCTTAGCAGGAATGATGCCCAGGCAGGAAGAGACAGAAAGGGAGGCGCCCAGCCCCACTTGTCGGCAAATTTATATTTTTAAATTGTGGGGTTTGCAGCCCCCCTACCTCACCAGTCTTCTATTTTTCTAATGTGTTATTTTGTTTATTATGATTTACAGGGCACAATTGGTGAAAAATGGTACCGGCTGAAAGCCACAGAGAGCGTTTCTCAACTGGGGGACAGATCATTTTCTGTGGTGGGAGCTGTTCTGTGCGTTGTGCTGACTCCCACTCGCTGGATGCCAGTGACAGCCCCACTCCCCAGCTGTGACAACCAAAAATATCTGCAGGCACTGCCCAGTGTCCCTGGGGTGGGCATCAAAATCACCCTCGATGAGAACCACTGTCATCAAGACAAACAAATGCCAAGAAATTAAACTTTCAAATTAACGTGGGCCATTCACTCAGAGTTGACGAATGTCTACGAAGAACCGAGCATTTCTATTCTCGGGACCAATTATCTGTTTAATTAAATCCTTCTGTCTTCATCAGACTCATTGGCGACACCAAGGTATCCACAAACCCCAGAACACCTGGGGGTGATGGCCAACTCCAGTGAAGCTCACGGGCTGGCGACGTATCTGAGGGTGGGCTGTCATTCACTGTGGCTAGCTTGCCCTGCGGGAACAGAAAGTTAAATAGAAACTCTGCACTTCCTGGCATTCTGGGGGTGTCAGGGCTGCTATGTCTGAGAGATCCATGCAAGTTCTGGTTCTGCTTAAAGGAAAGAAAGAACAGTGAGGTGGGATGGGGGAACCCCAGCCCCTCAGCAAACACAGACCCTTCCCCAACATGGACCCTTCTCCCCCCAGCAGGTCCCTTCCCCAACCCTGCTTATGGTACCTGGTCCCCGGTCCCCAGAGTGGTGACATCACTGCTATTATCTGGTCTATCCCACAGGGTTGTGGCCAGGCTCTCTTTAGATTATTTATGTGAAATCACCTTGAAAAATAAAAAGAAAACACTGAGCCAGTGAAAGACATTTGATTCTTGTCTGTGTCCCATCCTTAGCAGACCCGGGAACAAGCCCAGGCTGCGCAGATGGCATTTCCTATTTAATCAGGGAGGACTCTGCTTCAGACAGTTTAATGGCCTATTAGTAAAGAAGGTGTCACATTGCAGAAGAGAGTTTATCACCTGCCACTGTGGGTATCTAACAGAGGAGCGATTCTGGTAACATTGCTGAGTATAGGTCACTGTGGGTGGGTTTGAAGGTGATTTTTGCACCTGGTTTAGGGACAGGAAAAGTTTATGTTTCATATTCATTTATATAACACGATTCTTATGAAAATGAGTTCACTCTGAGCCCTTGGAAAGAACGGAGCCAAACCTGGTTAAGGTCACGTTTGTTGTAGGTGAGAACAACGATATTTTTCCTTAACTGTCTCTTAGCCTAATTGCTTTAAATGCAATAGAGCAGAGCAGGTACCAGAATCCTCTGGAAGACTCATCAAAGGCCTAGAGCTGGGCTCCACCCCCTGAGCTTCTGATTCTGTGCGTCTGGGTCTGGCCTGTGAATGAGCATTGCCAGGCAAGGCCCCGGGTGTTTCCAGGACGAGAGCCCGGTGCCACCACAGCAATGGGGCTGAAGTGACACAAGAAGACCTGCGTGTGGCAGTTGTCGTTGCTGTCCGGCCTGCATTCCCTCAGCTTTCCCCTCTGTCGGTGAAGAAGTTGACATTCCTCCCAAGTCTCCAACAGAAGGGCTCTGTTTGGCCACAGGGATGCACAGCCTGCCAGGCCATTTGGAATGTGGGAGAGTCAAGGCCCCTGGATACGGCCCCTAATTAATGGCAGGACTGGGTGGAGGAATGCTGCGGGTTCTCCCCCTCGGGGGACCCTACGCTGCCTTCTGCATCCTGCCTGCTACTCCAGGCGAGGCCCCAGCCTCAGCATCGGCCGGATCTCTGAGCTGTTCGTTACCAGGCTGCCATGGTGAGTCCCACACAGCGTGTAGACATTCAGGAACACTTACCGCATATTTGGCAAGTTCCTTTACAACTGTCCAACTGTTGAAGTGAACAGTAATTTTTAAGACGGGGTTTGTATTTTCTGTGTCTTTGTTCCCACATTTATTGTATTTTAAAAATATTAGTCCCTTATGACTGGGCAAGAGAAACGAATCCTTCCCCACAGAGAGTTTGAGAAGCACCATTCTGCACTCTCCAAGCAGCTCACCGCAGGACGGAACTTCTGTGGCCCAGGTGGCGACCTGCTCCTGAGACCCCCGGTTACTGGCTTCTGCCCCTGGCTCACCCAGGAACCCCTTCCTGAAGTTGCCTCCTGTATGGACCTCGGAAACCCAAACTGAGACACTCACCAGATGTGATTTCTAGAAATTCTTCAAAATGAAACTGAAGATATTTTTAAATTGAGAAATTTTAAATATTCACTTCTCTAGCTTCTCTTTGAAGGTGGGGCACGTGATGACACAGGCCCTTTCCCTGCACGCCAGCTGCCACGTGTGACCAGGCTCTCTCTGTACGGCAGTGAAGCCTCTAGTTCTGCCACAGTCCTCATCCCCTACTATTTTCCTGGGGCTCTTTTCCTTGCCAGCCATCACTTATTTTCATGGTGGTTTCTTAACTTAGATCAATATTCCCCTTTATCTCAAGTTTTATAAACAAGGGTAACTGATCGATCAAGAGGGCTGTATGTTTTAAGTAAAAATTAATGGAGAATACACATTTCTGTAGGAGACTAAAGAGTGTCCTGTGCCTTAACAAGGACCCCCCCCCCCAAGCCTGCTCTCTCCAAAGTTCTGTAGGAGTTTGAGTTGGTGATCTCCTGGGCTAGAACTTGGGTTTATCTTCCAACTGCATGGGGTTATCAGGTCAAATGGACAGGGGGAATTTTTAGGGCTGCTATCAGGATTGGATGGCCCCAGTTTTGAACAGGTTGGGGAGATTGGGCTGGGGCCACAGGTAGGAGAAGCCTCTGTCCTCTCAGGGGACAGAACAGATCAGCATCTTCTCGGGTCCCTTTCCCTCCAGGAAGGCCTCCCGCGGCAGGTGGCCTGCTTGCTCGCAGTCCCCTCCATTGCTGTGACTCCCTCGGTCAGATTACCAAATTCCAAGAGAGCCACCGTCCTCATCTGTTGTAGGGAGAGAGGAACAACAGCCTCCCTGGGATGTGTTGAGCAAAGTGAGTTGTTTATACAAATGTTTTCTGTTACCAGGGTTCTCTGTTATCGTTAGTAGATAATTAACAAAATGCAGCTTCCAAATGTGCATGGTCCTCTTCAGCCATGGCCACCTCGGGACAGTGTCACCTGTCCAAACTCTGTCACCCCTGTCAGAATGATGTTCTCGGGAAGTCTGCTGACATTTTCACTTGCTTTTCTTATTTGTCCTGCAGATATTTAGTTTTCATAAATGCTCAGTTTTGAGTGAATACAAGGGCAGATGTCCCACCTCCCAGAACCCCCCCTCCCGACCCAGCCATAGAGTGTACTCCTAGCTTGGTTCTAGGGTCCCCCCCACGTTATGTCCTAAATGTCTTCATATCTCTCAGTGTCTTTATAGCGATGATTTTTAAATGGGGTACAGGTGGCAGGTGTCTCCACAAGGCCCTCAGAGACAGTGGGTGGCTTTGAAGTTTGTTTGCTTGTTTGTTTACTCACCTCTGTGCTTGACGGTCTTCAGGTCTGCAGATTTTGTCTCTCCTCCCAGGTCTCTTTCCTTCAGGGAAATGGCCAGGAGGAAGTGGAGCCCCGGGTTGGAAGAGCAGGAGCTTTAGAAGCCACTCCAGGGGCTCACCTCATTGTCCAGAATAGTATCTTGGCTTAATATTTTCCTGGTATATCACTACGTAGTCTTAGCATCAAATGATTTGTTTCTAAACTCCAACCCTCCCTCAAAGAAAGAAAAGATAACACCATAAAGAAGATTTAAAAATACATATGCCAAGGGTTTTATTTCCAAAGGAAATAGTGGCACTTAGGGGAGGAGGCTGGATTGGCCTGAGGACGGGCAGCTGGAGGCCCGGAGCCCCTGCTTCTCACGCTCTCCCACCTGCACCCCCACCCGGAAAGGCCAGAGCCACCTTGCCTATTTCCAGATTGGCTCTGAGCTAAAATATCATAAATATAAATCTCTTTTTATTTGTATGTTTCCTGTTTCCAATCACACCAGCGATCAGTCCAGATCAACATTAAAGCGGCAGAGGACTCCGGAAAGCCAACTCTTTCTTCAGTAAAAGCCTGAAAATTACATTTTGATACAATTAAGAAGATAGCATTTTAAATATAATTCTATCAATTCAGCTAAATGCTCTTAAACTATAAGATCTGCTCTCTGAAACAAAGGAATACGTCTTTGCAATCAATATAATTACATTTTTAAATGAAATTTTTAGAGCACTCTTTCCATGAGGCATGTCAATTGTTTCCAAATGCTTGATTAGGTTATTAATTTCTTCTCCCTCCTGAGCAGAGCACTACAAGGGGCTACTTTATATCAGGTTCACATTAATGAAACAATTAAGATAATTTAAGATAATATATCATCTCAAAATATATGATTCCAGATCCCTGAAAGCATCTTCTAATGGACCAATGACCCCATTGCAGAAATGGGCCTCCAAAATAGAATTATGCCTTACGTGATTTGAAGGGCTTACAGCTGGGGTTTTTGCCATAGTGAGAATTATTTAAAGTTGTTCTATCTGTTATTTCTCCCCTTAAGATTATTCTAGATTCCCAGGGACCTGAATAACCCACAAGAGAAGCTAGAAAATTAAAGAAGAAAATCTTTCTGATATAAAATGCTACCACAAAGTGTGTCTGTGGAGATGGAAGGCAGACGGCAGCTCCCTGGGGTGGTAAGCGGCTGGGAAGGTACCAGGGAGCCTGGACAGGGAAGGAAAGGTTCCAAGGTTCAGCCACGTGTCAAATATCATGGAATGAGATTGGTGAACTTTGCTGTTCACCTTAGTTTAATAGGCCAGGTGAATAATTAAGGAAAAGGGGGGAACGCTGTCACAAATCGTGTGTTTGAGAAATAGGATGAAATATATTTGTATGGGGAGGAACAGACGTTTAAAAGGAGGCATGGGTCGGGGTAGCAGGCAAATTCCATAATCAGGCCCAGGCGCATAATTTGTGGGGCAAGGGCAACAAAAATGGGGCCCCCTTGCTCAGCATTATGAAGCACAACAAGGAGATGACAGCCCCGGAATTCAACCAAGTGTGGGTTCTTCCCAGCGAGAGTCCCTGCCTGTCATCCGCCCTACATCCCCCCTACAGCCAAGAAGGGACTGGCTGAATTTCTTAGGTGTTTTTTTTTTGTTTCACTTCCATTTTTAATTTCAGCCTAATATAATTGCTCGTTGCCATGGTTAGTCATTGCTGCAATTTGTGCCCCTATTAAATGCAAATTAACTTACTTACTGCGCTATCCCTTGGTTTTCAAGGACCTGCTGGGGTCTGTCTCAGCTGAGACCTGGATTGGGGGGCAGGGGCATGAGGGTCTCCCCAGGGCCACTGTGGCCCAACCTGCAGCTTCCAGGTGCTTCGACCAAAACAACTTGGAGCTATTGGCTTTGAGAAGCAGCCCCCTGCATGTGGCTTTCTTTTAAGCATCTCCAGAGACTTCCTAGGATATGCTGGTGACATTCTTCTTTGCCCAAGAGTTGCTCGCCAGAGGGGCATTTCTGGTGTGACATGATGCTGGCGATGCCCAGTGACAGCCAGGACGATGGGAGCCTCCCTCTCCCTTGGGGGTGTCCCTTTTCTTCCTCTCCACCACATTCCTAAGGGGAGTGACATGCTTTCAGCTTCTCCAGGCTTGGAACTGTCTGGAATGCAGGGGAGGGTTTGGCCAACACTTTCAAGACCAGGCCGGGGAGAAGGGATTAGAGATGGCCCTTGCTGCCATGGAACCACAACCTCACACCAGTATGCCCTTGGCTCCCGCCCTTATGCCCACTCACTGCTTCTTTCAGCCTCAGGAACACACGTCAAGCCTGCTGGCCATCACCGCTGCTATACCCCCCACCTGAAACACATCTCTCTGTCCTTTCCAATCTCTCCCCCTTGGCCTGGTTAATTCTGCAGTGCTCAGGGACACAGGTCCT
The DNA here is from genome assembly GCF_000181295.1 of Otolemur garnettii. Lineage (NCBI taxonomy): Eukaryota > Metazoa > Chordata > Mammalia > Primates > Galagidae > Otolemur > Otolemur garnettii. The sequence continues at coordinate 19,191,228 of NW_003852418.1, read as the reverse complement.
GCTATTGCTGCCAGGACTCCCTCAAGCTCTGCCTGCACCACACTTGGTGCAGGAGTTAGTTCCATGACAGCCAGGACCTAGCTCAGTCAACATTTTTTCCTCCACCACCTGCAACTGTAATAGATGTGTGGAGAAGCTCTATGAATGTGGGAATAAATGAGGGAGAGAATGAGTGAGTGACTGAATGAGAATGAATGAATGAGTGAATGAATAAAAAATCGAGCAAGAGAATGAGTAAGTGAGTGAATAAAGGAGTGAATGAATGAATAGTTGCTGGGTCCAGTGTCTCAACTCAGGCATATCTACTGGCTAAGTGGGAGAAGGGATCCTATAGTTGCAAGAATTACAGTGTCTGGTTATCATCAGGCCCCAAAGAGATGTAGGTCGTAGATGGAAACCAATTCTAAGGTTCTCCGGCTTTCCTTCATGCTTCAATCCCTCTCGATTCCAAAGAATTCCTGATAAATGGACCATGTAATTACAAAAACAGTGTACACATACCACTGAGTCCCATTCCTCCTGCTTTATTATTCCTGTGATGTACCCTGCAGCTGAGAGAGGGTTCCCAGGTAACACATGTTGGGCGGACATACCAGCCCTAGCTGGTTCTATAAACGGTAGCACCACTGGGTCTAGCCCGAGCCGAAACTAGGCCCACTTTGGGATTTTCCAGTCTTAGCGGGAACCAGAACTTCCTTTTATTGTTTAAGTCAATTAGTTTGATTTTCTGTCACTTGCCACCAGAATAATCTGACTGCACCAGCCCAACACACCTTTGACGATACTCTGCACATTTCTCCAGCTCCACAGCACCAAGACCCCTCACAGGACTGCAGCCAGGTCCTCTCATCCTTCCTAAAGCTGCAGGGGTCCCCTCCTCCAGGTCCTGCATGACAGAGGTCCTATTCTATGGCCTCATCTTCCTCCACCCAGCCCTTGCCTTAGCTCCCCTTCGGAGTCCCTTCTCCCATCCAAACCTCATCTCCTAGCTCTGGTCCTATTCCCATCTTGCTTTTTCCACACCAAGCTGGACTGTAGGAGAAGGTTAGTGTGGTCATCTGCAGAACACCAGAGCACCCACCCTGGGCCTTGCTGAGTACGGGCAACATGTGGCTGACTCAGCCCCTGCCCTCTCAGAGCCGCTTTCCAGTAGAGGGACAGGAAACCAGAAAGCCTTAGAGCTTCATGACACGTGGGTCCGTGGCACATGGGGAGCCTAAGCATTCTGCACAAGTTTAATTCCTTGTAGGACCCATAGAGATGAGAGATGACAGAACTCTAAGACAGAAAGTTAGGGTCAGTGCAGGACTGTGCATTGGTCAGAGCGAATGGCAGGGCAGAGGCACAATCCAGCAGCTCGGACTGTCCCCCACCTGCAGGTGGTTTAACACTGAGGCCCAACATCCTCTGCCGCTGCTGCAGACTCCACTGACTGGGGGCCCTCTGAGCCATTCTGGGCCGCAGGACCACTTCAGCTCCTCCAGGAAGGGGCCCCTATGCAGCTAATTTGCTTTATGGCAGCCTTAATCAGTGCTGACTCAGGGGGGCAAAATCAAATTAAGCTCCCTCTGTCTGGAGCCTGAAAATACACTGTCCTCAGGGAAAAACAAGAACTCTGCCAGCCCTCTCTACTGGGAGAAGACTTACTAAGCACCTACTATGTGCCCCAGAGCTCCAGGGCACCAGGACAGGTGCTGCAGGGGCACTCAAGCTCAGCAGCTCCAAGACCCAGTACAGCTCACAACATGTCATGTGAGATTATTTTTTGCTGCCAGGATTTTTGAAAAGATTTTGATAATTTCGCTTTTTCAATTATTCGTTATTTTACCCATACACAAAAGTCAGCAATTACAGTAATTTGTCCCTACCGTTTTCTTGTAATGTTTTCATTTGCATTTTAAGACACATCTGTTTTGGTCCTTTTGTTCTGATGACTTAAAGTTTATTTCAGGGGAAGTGACTTGCAGCTTACAAGTCAACGTAACAGAATCTTTCCGGTATGTAATCAAACATTTACTCGTTCTACTTTTGCCGTTTTGTCTTTAACTTTCTGAGGACTTCAGGGAAAGCAAGTGGGCCTGACAGGAGGGCCTAAGGCGTCTGATGTGTCCAGGGAAAACACCCCCTCCTGCCGCCGCTAGGGGCGCTGTGGAGTCTGGGGCCCCATGATCTCCATCTGGGCCCCACCACCACCAAGGCCAACTCCAAGTCCCCGCCATGCCAGCGCGGCAAGCACTTTGTGGCCCCTCAGGCTGGAGCAAATTGTGCCCATAGAAACAAAATGTCAAAGTGGAAAAGAAACAGCTCTCTTTTTCTCATTTGACCCTTTCGCCAAAGCAGCGAATAGGGATTCTAAAACAATACAATGATCTGATAATTAGATGCAGGACACACACAGTCTTCATTATTACAATGATTACTTTTCAGGAATATGGGGTAAAACATGAATCTTAAAGTAATTCTCAATAATTTAATTAAGGTCAACTATTCCCCACAAAGCCCCAGCTTTGTTTGGAAGGTGTTTCTGAGAAAGCCAGGCCACACGGTCTTGTCTTATGTATGCAGGGCCACCCTGAGAGCCCTTCAGTGGGAACCAGGGTGGTACGTTGCATGTTACTTTTTGTTTTGACAAAAAGAAATACAACAGAGTTTCCAAATGTGTTAATTGTATTAAAATGCAGCTGTGACTGAGCAGGTCAGAGCCATAAGGGTTTTCCATTATCCCCTGCGCGCCCAGGGTGTTTGATTCTCTCATTTCAGCTGCTTTGGGGTCACTGGACCGTCCATTAATTCTTAGGTTCCATGAAGCTAAATTAGTGTGATTTCACTTGAGCTTAAATTAGAAAACGTGCCTCATAGTAAAGGGCAGAAGAGGCTGAGAAAAGACTCCTTCCCTGACTCGGGTAATGCAGCCTGTCCCCTTCTTTCCAGGGCTCCAACCCCAGACCAGCCACTGTCTCCCACACCTAGTCTGATTTTGTTCTCCTGGGAGGAGGTGGGTGGAGGGGAGTGGTGATCTTTCTAAAACGAAAATCAGACTCCCTCTTAAATCAGACTCCTACAACCCCAGCGGCCCCCAGCCCGGAACCTGCCCTTACCCCTACCTCTGCCCCAGCTGGTCCCCAGGGTAAAACCCATATCCTTTTCTTCCACTTGGTACTTCCTCTGGTCAGCCAGTCCTCAGCCCCAGGCCGCTTGCTCCCCAAGCCGGCCTTCCCTGGTCTACCTGCCTGGACCACCAGCCAGTCAGTCCCCATCTCATCCTGCGTCCTGCACATTTCAGGCAAGGCCCTCACCACCGTCTTATGTGTCTTTCATTTTTCATGTGGTTTACCCCACTGACGTAGAGGTGGTCAGTGCCATTGTTTCCATGGGAGTGAGCAGAGGGGCAGAGTCATGTGGGGTGTGCCAGAGAGGACCCACTGGGTGAAAGGGGGCCATGGGCCCGGAGGGAGCCCTTCCTGCCCCTGGGCCCTTGGGAGGACTATGGTACTGTGGGGTGGGGGGAGGCTAGGGAGCACCCCTGACTTTGCCTTCCACCTGCCCTGTTGGCCAAACCCACAGGGGCCAGCCTCTGAGCTGTAGGCGGGACACGGGGTGGGCTGTGGGTCTGTTCAGCAAGTGAAAGCACCAGCACAGTGTGTCTCCTCCCACGAGAGGACTGAACTCTCGGCTGGACTCAGCAAGTGTCCTGGGTTCTAGAACTCTGGCCCTGATGTGGCCAGACCTTAGTCACGTCCCTACTGGGTGGACACCATGATCATATCTATTTCCTGGGTAAGGAGACTGCACCTCGGGGAAGCTGAGGTTGCTGGGCTAACAAGTGGCCGACAGGACTTGAGCCCTTTCTTCTAAGGACTTCTTGGGAAAATTGGGCACGTGGTCAGGATGGGTCTGGGAGATGGTGCTGAAAGACAGGGCCAGAGGACCTTGCAGACAGGTTAGAACTGGGGCTGGATGCTTCCAGCTGCAAGAAGAATGACTCCCTCAGAGCACAGCACCCCCTTTCAGCCAGGCCAGATGAGCACAAGATCATGGAACTCCTGGCTGCAGAGAGTCTTGGGAGAGGCCCCATCTGGGGGCCCTTCCGCCCTGACTTTGACTCTGAACTGCTTGTTCTCTGCTGCACTCTCTGTCTGGGCTTTGAAGCAGCTAGCAGCCAACCTGGCCACATCTGCAGTGATCACAAACCACATCCGAGATCATCTGACTAGCAGGAGATCTAAGGACAAAGGCTGGGGCCCCCAGCCCTCCCCTCATCCCCATCCCACAGACCAGCAGGCCCGCAGGCGGGGACCCCTGGAGGCGCCTGCTCTCCCGAGGTCACCGAGTTCACGGCTGCATAGCCCGGTCAGGAACAGAGATCTTCCGAGCCAGGCACACCCTGCCAAGTCACGAAGACTTCACTGTATATATTCCAGACAGAGTAGGAAGAAATTCAGGTTTTTCCACTCCAACAAAGTACTGTGGATTATTTGCAAGAAGTCTGGGGAATTCCAGGAGACTGTTTTTAAAAGACACTCACTTGGCTACTCAGCATTTAGTGAATAATCCCTCATTCAGGTATGGAAGAGGATATATATTCTGATAAATTTCCAGGCTCTATGCTCAACTGCTGGGGTGAAAACAGCTAGAGATGGAGCAACAGTGGACCCCAAATTCTTCTGCCTTCTATGGTCACCTGGAGGCTGGCCTCATGAGTGAGTGGGGCCACTTCCCTAAGTCACCTGGCCAAACCCAGCACCTGCCTCTCCTTGGCGTCCCCTAGTCCTGGCATCTGTTTCACATCACCCTCATCCCAATCCTCCTCCTTCAGCAGCCACCCTTCCCCTTATGATGTGTCTTGGCCCCTGTATGTAAACTCTGAGATCAAATTGAAATTCCAATTCATGGACGTAAATTGTCCATGTGACTTGGGAGAGTGAGACAAGACCCGTGGCTGGTTATTTTTCCTGGATTCCTAGACAGGGCTTATTTACATGCTGGAAAGCACTTAGCACACAACTGGGCCGTCACTCTTGGGTGAGTCTACACATCACTTCTCTGTTGAGGGCAAATCAAACAGGGCCCTACGGGGAAAACTGGAGCCTGGATTGAATGTGTCAGTTGCACCTAGAAACAACTTATAAAGATATGGAAGGGAATTCTTAAAATATACAAGCATAAGAAAGCCTGAAACATAAACCCTGTCTTCCCAAATAATTTAGATTAAAACTGGGGATAATACTTTGAATATTTAAGAAGATGGCCACAGGAGATCATTTTAGACATGTATTTATAATGTCATCTGAGAGTTTTATAATGCAGACATAATTATTCCAGTCCTAAAACTTTTTATGAAATAAAAACTTGTTCTTTTATGAAATAATTTTCATTTAAAACATTTTAAATATGGAAAAGTTCAAAGACTAATAAACAAACACCTGTGAATCCTCAACTGAAGTTTGACAGCTGTTAACCTTTCTTTATGTTGTTCCAAGTAATCGTTTTTAATGAAAGCAATAGAATTTTCAGGGAGATAATTATATGCTATTTATTCTCTATCTTTGGAACTCCATTCAGAGATAACCTCTGCTATGAACTTAAGTATATTTGCATATGTATAAACACATATTATGCACACATATATACAGGGCCCACATAAAGTCTGTGTGCCATTTAAAGTTACAAGCATTTTAAATTGTACATGAACTTTACGTCCACCCTGTATATACATATGTATTTCAAAATAATATGGAGAATGGAAGAGTAAATTTTTTTATGGAAATGGTCTGCTAAGAAACATTTTTGGCTTCGTGGACCATATGTTCTCTGTTGCAGCTACTCAGCTCTGCGTTGTGGTGTGAAAGCAGCCACAAACGATATGTAAACAAATGGGCATGGATGTGTGCCAATAAAACTTTATTTACAAAAACAGGCTGTGTATGGTGCCTTGCCAGCTCCTGTTATAGAGCCTCATTGTGTGTGTTTAAATTTATTTCAACAGAGCTGTAGTTCATTCATCTTTACTAATTAAAATTCTATCGTATGCAATATCTCATTTTACAACTTAGCCAGTACTTTATTGATGAGCTCTTAGATTTCCATTAAGAATTTTTAAAGACCTTTAATGGATCTGAACTACCCCCTGAACTCCAGAATTGTTCTGAATACACCCGAGCATCAGAGAATGTCGTGATGCCATCACTCATTTGCAGTCTGAGGTGGACAGCATTGCAGGAAGTCTGCTAAGTTCTGGCAAGAGCAGAAACTTCTCCCCTTAATTGCCCAGATCGTTCTTTCATTTTTCTTGAAAACTTTGAAGAATGCAAATTTCAAATACGTGGGTCCTGGAAGAGAATCAGGGGTCACCAATTCAGACACTTAGGAGGAGGGGGAAGAGGGATGTGGCCAGAGGCCAGACGCTACATGAAGGATGGGTGTGGGTGGGATGGACTGTGTCAGCAGGGAAGCATAGGCCCCGACCAGCCTCATCTATATCAGCACCACACAGAAAGACGGCTGTCGTTGCCAGGTCTTCTAACTTTTCAACAGCAGTTTTATATCGGGACTGTAACACAAATTCTCCCAATTTTCAAATGCAACTCACTCAGTGGAAAGAAGAAAAGCAGAGATGGAGGGAAATACTACTTTGTCAGCTCGTGAAACAGTTCTGGCCCCAGTTTTCAACCTCTTGAGAATAGGGATGAGGCATTTTCCTGAAGAAGGCATGGAAAAGTCCTCTGGAAGGGAGCTCAGAAGCCACAGGGCGTCCACCTGGCACATCCAGGGGACTGAGCCTCCTGGTTCCTGCCCATGAAGCAGGACAGAGGACCCTCGTGTGCTGGCCTATTTACAAAGACAGGAGCGCTTTGCCAAAAGTAGAAAAGAAGACATTATCATCATTACCCTACAAACCCTCTGAAATGTAACGTAAGCAGCAGCTATTTCTTCCCACACAGCCCCAGCTGCTTCGTTTCAGGCCTTGCGCTCGTTAGCTCCCACCACAACGTACATCCTCAGGACCCAAGTTCCGTAGTTAGTGCCACTGCCCCAAATCCCCAGAGCACGTCAAGCGTACGGTTGTTACAGCACAGGCCCTGAAAGGCATCCCTTAGCGTTAGCGTGCGATGTTTATTAGAGCAAGTCCTGCCTTCTCTCCAACCCCCAGCAAGTTAGTAGTTCATTTCTCCTCACTTCCCTCCTCAATTGGGAGAAAATCGTTTTTTGCAATTGTTTCCCATCGTTTCTCTTCATCTTTAATGTCATCAGGGTGCCTCCCTGCCGGCCAGCTGTTCATCCCTGCCGTCTTTCCAGGCTTTTGTGAGCATTCATATTTCTACTAAGATCCAAAAAATAAAACAGAAACGGAACACCCTCAGAGAATACCAGCCTTGATGATGGCAAGAGGGAGTGTTTTACTGTGGGCTTTTCTGGCTACTCTGAATCTGCTTGAAGAACCTGGGGCTGTCTGGGGGTGAACAGGTACAGAACAGGCCTGGAACACCTCCCTTTCCTCAGAGAAACCAGGCTGTTTCCTCTCGTGGGCCCTGGCAAATGGCTGAAGCAGCAGGTTCAGCCAAACTTTGGAAAGACCCAGGTAGAGTTACCACAAAGATAATAAGACCCAGTGTGAGAGAAACAGAAAGCCGGGACATGTCACAGCCTCAACGGGCAGATAAGAAGCTTCTATCTCCACTGCTACCACTATCTGCATCTGGAGAGCCCGGGCCTGCCTCCCCTCACCTGGTGCCCCTGTCAGCTGCTCTTCCCTGGGTCTTTACAGACCCACCAGACAGACCAAGGTGAAAAGCAAATGCATAGCAGAAAAAAAAAAAAAAACTTGCCAAAAATTGTCATCCAGTTAGTGTCTAAAGCTAACCCAGGACACAGCACTTCCACCAGGCCTGGCAGAGAGAAGAGACGGAGGTGGAGGGCAGGACAGAAAGAGAGAGGGGGCATCTCCGTGTCCTCTCTCCTTCAGTTCTGTTTGTTTGCATATTTCCAGGACTGGGAAGGTGCTGGGGAAGAACTTGACTAGAAAGCCAGACTAGGTAGTCCCAGCTACTCAGGAGGCTGAGGCAAGAGGATCTCTTGAGCCCAAGAATTTGAGGTTTCTGTGAGCTACGATGTCAGGGCACTCTACCCAGGGTGACAGAGTGAGACTCTGTCTCAAAAAATAAAAAGAATAAAGGAAGAAAACCAGTCTGGGGACAGGTGGGGTTTACTCATTCCCTCTGCAGTGTCATCCTGTGCAGTATTGGGGGAAGAGGACAGCCTTGGAAGCAGAACTGGCATGTCACCAGTATGTGCCAATCCTCTGGGCAAGGAGGTTCCAGGCTGCAGGATTGGGTCGTACCAGTCCTGAGCCATCTGAGACATGGACAGGGTGGCCTTTTGCAAGTTAACTATTTCGCTTCTTAAGTCTTCAGTTTCTTCCTTTGTAAAACAAGAAACTTAACAGTGCCCACCTTGAAGTGGTTGCAAGCAGCAGGCTGGGTCATGAGGATAGAACCCAGCGGTGATGGGGCTAGGCTCTGCCCTAGTGAGACCTGGCACCACCAAAAATCAAATCCAGGGCCTCACACGACTCACTTGGTCATGGAGGGAGCTGCAGGTACAAGCAGGCTCAGGGTGCTCAATGAGCACACCCAGCACAAGAAAAGAAGGTACGCGCCAGGGGGCCGTGATGTGCCTGCAGTCTAAGAAGGCATGCCAAGCTGGAATGAGACGGTGAGATGAAGAATTCTCCCCTGCACAGTGATACCTGATGTGATATCACAAAACGCAAGTGACAGGCAGGCAAAGCAACTCTCTAGAACCAAGAGGCATCTTGGCCCGCCACCACTCAGGGACTTTCCATGGCTCCCACTGCCTGCTGCACAAAGCCCCCCTCGCTCCCTGCACAGTGCTTGGCTTGTGATGAGTGCTCAATAGATATGGGTGGGAGGACAGAGTAACACTCTCTGAGGGGCTTTTAAGGCTCCCCAGAATCTGCCCACACTTGCCTCTACTTCACCATGGTGACAGATGCAGGAACCCCCCCAGTGACACCTGCTCCTCTAGCCTTACTCAGAACACATCCCCTACCTAACATCTGCACCCCACTTTGCACTGGACCACCCTGTGGCGGGCCTCTCTCCTTCCCTGAAATCCACAAGCAGTATTGGTAGCTCCTTTACTTGTGATGGATCACACTCTGGGTGTGCATGACCCTGGGCCCCCAAATACATGACTGCACCGCCCAGCATGGAGACCCTGCTGCTGGCATCAGGATGCCACCCCCAGGCAGGGCAAGGAGCTGTGGGCCTCTTCCCAGGAATCCACGTCTTAATTTCCGTCCTTGAACAACATTGGAGGGCAGGGGTGTGGGTGAGTGGGAGGCTCTGTAAGTGGGACCCTCTGTAATCTATCCTACCATTGTTTCTCTCATATTCTCACCGTTCCCCTGCGTCTATTCAAAAGTTTTTTCTCTCTTCCTCTTTATCTCTCCAATTCCCTATTGTTCTGGGAATATTTTGACCCTGCTAGGAGCCCTCGGGTCAAGTCAAACCACCCTGAGGAGCCCTGCTGGTTCACAGGGCCATACTATGGGATAAGCACCTCCCCCAAAACCAAAACCCCCAGCAGCAGGGGCAATGAGGAACAGCCAAGGAGCAAGGCGAGATGACTCTGCTGGGGACTTCATGGTTGACCTGGGATTTAGTTCTGCCCCTTCTCAGTCCTGAAACCATCTGTAGAGCGTTTAATGGAAAAAGAATAGACATTCTCTGAAACCTTCAGAACAAAGGTGCCGTCCAAATCCTGTGTGACTTTTATTCTTCAGTGTTTAATTATACCTCTTTCTGGGACAATAAGGCCAATTTCTGAAACATAATGATAGCAATAAATTTCCAGTAAGAATTTACTGCCAGATTAATGGTTTTGCAGTCCAGTTATTATTGTTTTAATAAGAAAAAAATGTGGAAAGTCTCTGCACATGATACATGTATGTTCCAGCATGAGCTCAGCTGGCGGCCAGCTGGACACGTCGGCTGGGAACCCAGCAAGTGGAGCTCAGGCTGTGGCACCCTGCTGGTCTCACAGGAAGGAGGGACCAGGACACTCAGCTGGGTGCCAACTGTCCACCCCTCAACCACCAGGACGACTCCCAGACACGGGAGTGTCAGTGCTGTCTTCTGAGCAGGAGCCCCAGCCCATTAAGGCAGGTGACCGTAGTCCATGGGGAAACACCATCTGCCTTTGGATGAGACCGAAGACAGACCTGGATGAGGACGTCAGTGACACATTCGTGATCTTGCTGGGCAAGCATCCCTGGAGACAGGAAGGGGCCAGAAGGGAGTCTGAGCCATGGGTTGGCAAACACATCTCTCCTCTGATAGCCTCGTTGGCTTTCATGCTTCCTCTAACCATAGACTTCACAAGCACCAAGCCAAACATCCCCCTAAAAATTCAAAGACACAGCAAGCCACAAGAAGACACAAAAAGAACTTAAAAGCTTCTGGCTAAGTGACAAAAGCTACCTGCTGGGAGATTCCAACCAAAGGCATCCAGAACTGTAGAGATGGTCAGAAGATCAGTGGTCACCAGGGATGGGGGGGACATGTGGAATGAGCAGGGGGAGTGCAAGGATTTTTAGGATAGTCACAGCACTCTGTGTGATCCTGTCACGGTGGACACGTGTCATTACACATTCGTCAAGACCCACGGGGTGTTCGGCCCCAAGACTGAACCGTACAGTAGACTGCGGGCTTCAGCTAATCACAAAGTATCGATCCTGGTCCATCACAGGAACAAGTGTGCCATGCTGATGCAAGATGCTGGTGACAGGAGACACTGGCAAGGGGGCACATGGTGTCCACAGGAACTCTGCACTTTTGGATTGGTGTTTCTCTAAATGTAAAGCTGCTCTAAAAAGCCCAGTCCTGGAGAGCATGTGGGAAGCAGCGCCCCCTCTGCATCCTTCCCATTGCCTCCAGGTGGGTCTTCATCACCCTGATGTCTGAGCCTGGCTGTGTCTCGGATTCTACACGTGATGCCTCTTATCCTCAAACCTGGGCTAATTTGCAGGAAATCTACCTCCCCCAATTACCTTGTTGCTGCTAAGTGACATTTGAAGGGCTCAGAGGGGCCAGAGCTGGGGCTGACCCTGAGTTAATCCTGCCTGCCCCTGTCAGGGACCACCCCCTCTGCCGGAGTTCAGCAGTGTCCCCAGGGCCCAGGGCGGGCAGGAGGAGGGGTGTACAGTGAGTCTGGCTCAGCTCAGGGGTGGACAGCACGTCTGGCTCAGCTCAAACGCCACCTCCAAAGGCCTCACTTGCTGTGGGGGCTGTGGGGTCACTTCAAAGTTCAAAGGGGAGCAGATGCCAGGAGACTGGGAAGCAGCAGACAGAAAGCAGCTGGGTGCCGTGGCGACAGCCCTTGTAAACAGGCACCAGCAGCTTCTGGATCATTCGGATCCTTCCCAAAAGCAGCTCAAGATGGCACTAGCGCGCTTTCCCAAGCTGCAAGTGATAGGTGCTATCAGGGGAGATTCGTCTTCTTTTTCAGGGAGAAAAAACCTGTTTTTCTGGTTTGGGGTTGTGAGCAGAGTGTTGAAAAGAGTGGCCCCAGGTCTCTCCTGCATCCGGGACGCCCATTCCCTTCTTTCCTTTATTAAGGGGCCCATGTCTCTCCTCATATACCTCAAAAACTCAGCAAAATATCGCATCTCCCAGCCCTCTACTCCTGGGCTCTAGCTGTGAAATAAAATATTCTAGCCTTTCATGGAAAGTTCTAGCCCTTAAAGGGGCTTGGGAAGTGAAGAGCTCAAGGGGAGGGGTGTGGGGTCAGGCCCCTGCGGGATGCCGCCGCAGCTGGCCTGGCTTTGCGAGTGTTTACCGGAGGGGCTCTTGTCAGTCCTCCTCCTGGCTGAGAATAAACGCACACAACAGCCCAGCTGCCAGGAAGGCTTCTTGCAAGGTATTTAACAGACTGCAGTGCCTGTCCACCTTGCAGAATCAAGGGAAAATACAACAGACCCTTTCTCTTATGAAACCCATGGCACCCCTGGTCACCAGCATGAACTTTTGCAGTTGGTGCCTGCAGATGCCCTGCTGGGCTCCGGGGGCCCTTCCTGCTTCTCCAAGGGGATCCCTGGCGGGGTACCAGCAGCTCCAGAGCCATCTGCCCAAGCCCTGTCTGGTGAGAGAGGAGAAAAGAAAAGGGAGGGCATTTGCCCTATCAAAATGTTTATTGTCCAGACCTCTTGGATTATTAAATGTTACAATATAGGAAAATGCAGATGTTGCTCTTTTTCTAATCCAAGAATGTGAGGTTTAGGCAAAACGCCTTTATTGAGTTTGGCACCATTTCCCACGACGTTGATGCATGCAGCAGGGTGGGGTTCTCTGACAGCTGCTTTTGAATTTGAATTCCCCAAATCACTTGATCCAGGGGACCAAGAGGCCCCCCCAAACACTGTACACTCAGCCTTTTTTCCAAGGGGGTCTCCCGAATTGGCCACTTCCAAATCATCTCTGGACCCAGGTGGAGCAGCACGTGAGGGCTGGCCAGGAGACTTACTCTTCAGAGACGTGCACGGTGGGTGGTAGAGCAGGGCCCAGGACGGAGGGCCCAGCCCAGACTCCTGCCTGTCTCAGGAGCTGGGTGCCCCGGAGCAAGTCACTTAACTTCTCTCCTTCATTTTCATCATCTATAAAATGGAGCTGATAACATCAATTCTCTATCCTTGAGAGGCCATCAGCCCCCTCCCTGTGTGTCAACTGAAAATGTCTCTAGAGGCCAGACACCCCTGCTTGCAAAAGGGCCATCAACAAGTTCATGAGTACAAACAGCCCTCAGAGCAAGGCTGGCATGGAAAGTTCTAGAAAAAAAGGCCTTTGTAATTTTGGGGAGTGTGCAGACTCCCCCCACAGGTGATGAGACAGTGGCTCACTTTCCCCAGATGGCATCAGAGCTGCCTCAGCCCCCAGGCTCCTGCACCACGTCTGGGATGGCATGGTCCTGAAGTAGGCTGCTCTCTCATTCCCCCAGGCCTCAGGGCAAAGCTGTTTTTCCTCAGTAGACTTAGGGTTTGGGATGATCTCCTGGGAGCTCTGAGGGTAGAACCGTTGAAACTCTGTGATATCCGTGGCAAGGCCCAGCTTCTACCAGGGACTCATGGTGGCCGTCTGCTCAGTTTAAATGCTGCATAACCTCCCTTTGCAACAACTATTGGCCAGGAGTAAAACTGTCCCAAGATTAGAAACATTAAGTCATTTTCTATCCGCCCTTGGAAGGGGCAAAGGTGGGGGCGATGGGCCCAGGATCCAGTTGGCAGTTGGAGACGGGATCCTGAGGGGCCACTGGTAGCTGAGGTGGTGAGGAGGAAAGGGAGGAAGCCGGCTGGCAGGACAGGGTAGGAGACGGCCTCTTTGCTGAGCCCAGTGGTCTTTGTATCAGCTCACGAGGCCTTGTCAGCATGTTTGGCCAATACCCCATGTAGGCAAAGACATCTGTGGGCTGGCCCAGGACAGGGTAGCAGTATTTAGCAATGCAACTTAGGAGTGGGATTTGGAAACCCCAGATGAAGCTACAATTTGTAATATACAGCTTCTCTGGAAAAGTCAAAAGATCGGACAAACCCTGCGATGTTCCCAAGTGGTGGACAGTCAGGGGCGAGGAGGAAGCAGACGGCAGCTGCCGGCTTGGGCCGAGGCTGGGCCCATGGACACTCAATCCGGGCAATAGTGGATGTGTCCCTGATTTCTCCACAAACAAGGAGAAATCAGTTGTGACAAGGCAGACACTTTGAGGCGTCAATTCCCTGTCATAATTTCAAAGAGAATAAATGAACCGGGGGTAATACAGGGACAGCCAAGGAGACGATGGGTCTCTAATGACTGGACCCTGCCAGCTTATCTCAGTTGGCCGGCTGCAGTCCCCGGAGCCCGAGGGCTGGGGTGGGTGGAAATACACATTAATCAGCTTCTTCAGGGGTAGTTTATTTGCTGAACCAACATGAATTCTCTCGGCACTTTTTTCTAGATTGCTCTTGATGGAGGCTCTCATGGCCTCACTAATAGCCATCTGTTAAATCTGCTTCCAAAGTCTCTCTCTCCCTCTCTCCCCTCCTCTCCCTCCCATCTCTGCCTTTTCCTCATTTTTTTCCTTAACAATCTCATTAAGAGGACTTGAAAATAAATGTCAAGTTTTTAAAAACTCTAGTGATGACGATCTCAATGGCAAGGAATCAGTTTTACAAAATAAGAAGAGATATTCCCCCAATCATTTCAAAAGATGCTATTTAGAGTTTGTTATCCAAAATATCCTTCCTTCCTTGATTCACTGTGTAACCTATCACGGGGCAGAAGTTTTCTTCCCTGGCTCATCACAGAGTTGATCTGCGTGTCCCTCCCAAGGTGAAAAGCTGACATTCACTTATGTTTTCTTCCCGAGCCTATGGGTCCTCGACTGTGCTTGACCCAGCGGCATTTCTGAATGTTATTTACAAACTTTCTGAGCTCACAAGGACCTAGATGGTGTGCACCTAGGAGTCCACATACTTCGGAAATTCCTTCTTGCTATCTGAACATGCTTCTTTCTAAAGAGCCAGACCTGGAGGATGGTAGAACATCCATCTGCAAAATGTATGGCTGGTGGTTGTATGGATGAGCCTTAGGGACCACTATTTTTAAAGATGTCTACTAAGAAGGTCATGGAGAATAAAAAATATCCATGGTTTTAGTTAAAAATGGGTGTCCAGGAAATCCCCTCAGGAGAGGCAGACTGTGGGTCCTCAGGGGGGCTCCTGGAGTGGGCGGTTTCCCTCTTACCAATGCGGCCCCACATCCATCTTCTGTCTTCCTTACCTCCCACTCTTTCACAGAAATGATGCCCGAGGTCCTCGCCTGCAGGCCTGATTCATTCACTCACTGTTTCCTGCTGATAGTGGAAAATGGTGACCTTTTTGGCTATATACTTATCAACAGCAAAGGAATGGATCTGCCTAGATAGAAAATTAGACTTACCATGAGTATTTCACAGCACTGGAAAGGTGAAGCTAGAGAGACCTTTCGTCATCATCCAGGCTCAGCAGCTCCTGAATCTCAGCATCATCATTCCAACTATGAGCAAGGTAACCGCTGAATCCAGACACCCTGTGTTGTCACCCGAGCTATGTCTTAGGAACCCTAAAAAAGGTCATACTTTTCCAGGGGACTTTCTGAGCCCATACGTTTATGATTAACACTGATCCTCCACAAATGTGGCCAATAGGACTTTCAATCTTTTTTATGGGAGGCATGATTGTCTCACCCCTAAATTTGAAGACAAGAAATTCTTCCCCTCTACAGTTTCACATGTCGAAGGGCAAACAAGTGCTATGTGTGCAGAGACCCGATGGCTTAGACACATAGTCACCCATTTCTTTCTTTTTTTTTTTTTTGCAGTTTTTGGCCGGGGCTGGGTTTGAAACTACCACCTCCAGCATATGGTATGGCGCCCTACCCCTTTGAGCCACAGGTGCCACCCCATAGTCACCCATTTCTATGTCAGAGAACACGTGAGACCCAAAACTCTGTGATCTGAGGAGCAACGTCCCTGTGCACAGTGGTCAAAGACAGAGAGGGGAGAGTGAGGAAGGACAGAGAAAGAGGCAGAGACACAGCCAAGGAAATGGAGAAGGGAAAAAAGAGGAAAAAAAAGTAAAAATGGGGGAGGGAAAGAGAAATGGCCTCACTTTATTTCCATGACTCAATGATGTTGCACAGTCCTTGCTCCTGAGGACTGGTCCCTGCCTGTACCAATGTCTTTTCAGATCCCAAGTGGGGATTTCCCAAAGATTCTCAGACACTTTGGGAGACCTAGCACCATCCAGAGCTATCCTTGGGCTTCAGTAACCACAAACCCACCTTTCCTTCATTGGGCTATAGTGAAACTGGGATGAAAAAGGAGATCTTACTTACCAGGGTTCACACAGATTTGTGGAGGAAAGCCAGAACACATCCCTAATATTCTAACTAAAGTGTGAAGGGTTGTCATAATTCCATTTCCAACACCCAAACATTGCAGATGAGGGTCCTCAATGAGGGCACATACTCTGTGGAGGGGTTCATGGCAAAGAGGTCAGTGCTTCCCAAAATTCTACTCCTATGTCCACGTTCCCTCCTGCCATTGAGTCTTCTCTTGAGCAGTTTTCAGCAAAGTCCAAACTGAGTTCAACCTGCTTCTCATTTGCAAATTACTATAGAACTGGAACTTCTAAAAATAAACCTGGTAGGATTTTTGGTGAGTTGAAAAGTCTCCTTGAAAGTGATGCTCAAGTGAAACCAAGTGAGAACAACTGTCTGGGCCATGCAGGAGATGTTGGAGTTGGCGGCTGTTTTCAGTATCGTCCCTCTTTCTTGTGAACTCTGAAGACTGGTAATTTGGGAATTGTGCATTTTGTATCAATGACTATTACAGAACACATTTTTAGACTGTTTTAAATATCAAAAGACAGGCTGTCTAAATATTACATTTCAAAGTTGGAGCCAATAGTTCATACTGGGGATCTGGGTCTTCTCCCCCAGATGCTTCATAAGGAAGTTGAATAGTTTTAGGTCAACATGTGAGAATGTTGGGGAAACAGCAGTAATGTCAACAAGTAAATGAGGGAGAATCTGGGAGAGAGGTTGTGGGGGGGGGGAGACTCAAACCAAGATGTCTCTGAGAGCTAATAGCACTCAGCAAGAGATGATGGACCAGGAGGAGCTGACTGGACAAACCTTCAGCCATCTGGTCAACCGTCCATGGATAGAACAAATTGTGCATTCATCCATTCAACAAATATTTATTAAGCACTAACTACATGGCACGTACTACACTGGGGATATAGCTGTGGATAAAGCAGGTGTCTCAGGAACTACCAATGACATCTGGTATGGACACGACCTCATAGGGAATGTCAGGGAAGGGAAAAGAAAGTCACAAGCCCCATCCTCAAGGAAGCTTCTTAACTAGGAGAGGAGAGCAAGACAAACCCAGGACAGCATTAACTGCATGGATTACCCAAGCATTAGTAGATAAGTAGATTGACTTGAGGTTCAGAGACCAATAGGGCTAGAGAAGTAGGGCCTCTGGCTCCAATAGGAGGTGGGATTTCAGCCTGGACATGCCTCTTCACTTTGTACTTCAGCCTAAACATCTGAGAAATGGATAACGTCACTCTATCCAGATCCCTCTGTCTTTGTCTCCCCATCAGGTGCCATTTTCCTACGTCCAACATCTCCAAACATTGCCTCCCACCCAAACCTCAACACACTAGCTGTGAGGATCTCCCTGTAAGGATCAGAGGCAGAATCTCTCTTTCCCTGACTGGCTTTCCCCAAACTTAGAATAAAGCCCCAGCCCCTTTCCTTTGCTCCCCACCCAAACTATCTCTGGCCACTTCCCTGACCTCCTTTTATTGTGACACTCCCACCCAGGGGCCTCTGTTCCACTCCTCCAGTGGGTGGAGCTTGCCCTCACCCCAGGGCCTTTGCACTGACATTCTCTCTGCCTGGAAGTTCTCACTGCTGGTCCGCACACGGTCAGCCTCTTCTGTTGATGCAGAGAAGCCATCCCTGACTCCTCTGTGTGATTACTCTCTGTCCTATTTCCCTTCCTAGCCATTACCATCCAAAAACATCTTATCTTATTACATATTAATTTATTTGCATATTGTCCTGTCTTAGAGAGAAAAGGGACTTCCCTTGGCCAGGCTGTTCCCCTGCCACCAGCACAGTCCCCCCGCAAACCACAGGTCTTCTGTGAACATCTATCAAGGAAATGACATTCTCTCTAACCTGCCTCAACCAGCAGGTTGAGAGGGTGAAGTGGACAAGGCCTGGGGAGGGCTTCTGCGCTCCATAAATGTGCCTTCTCAGAGTGGGGTTCAAGAAGACGTGTAGCTCTTACCTCACGCGGGGCTGTGGCTCGGGAAGGCCCAGTGGACCTGGCCCTGGCGGCTCCATTAGCGGCCTGATGACATCCTGGCTGGGATAGCATGTTTTATAGTCCTGCACGCATCGCTGAGCTAATTCTTGGTCAGAGAGACAAGGGGTGTCAGAAGAGGTTGCCCTCAGCTCAGAGCCCAGCCAGGAGCACTGAACATAGGTCATCTGGCTTCTCAACCCCAGCAGGGGGAAGAATTCCCCGCATTTGAAAGCCTGCAGGGGTACCCACCCACAGCCACCCTTGGAGAGACTGATACCAGGGAGATGCGCCGCCATCTTGGCTGGAAGCTACAGCTCTCAAGGGTTTCTTAATTCATGTGATCCTGGAGAAACTCTACCAGAGCTTATCTTGTGCCCATTTCCAGATGAGTAAACTGAGGTCCAGAAAGGCAGGGTGACTTATTCGCGTTCCCCTAGTCAGTGAGTGGAAGAGCTCTCGAGCTTAGCCCGTGGGTGGAAGTTCCATCTGGTGACAAAAGTGAGGACCCACGAGCAGAGCCCCCAAATAAGTCTGTAAATTCTAGGAAGGGAGACTGGACACACGTCTCTTTTGGAGTCCTAAGCAGGACTCACTGCCTACTTGAAATCGGGGTCTCTTGAACCCCTAAAAGGAAAGACAAATGGAAATCTTGGGATTGAACATCTGGGAGACAAGGAGAAGAAAGTGTTGCGCAGCAAGAAAATAAAACGTAGCTCTGCGGGGCCCGCGGTGGGCTGCAGTTCCGCCAGCGGCCGCGTGGGCGCACTGTTGTGCAGCGAGTGAGCGCGGCGCGTGGGGGTGGCGGCGACTGTCTGAACAGCCCTTAGTCACCGCTGCGCCCGGGCGTAGGCGGGAGCGGGGGCGGGGGCGGAAGGCGGGGGCGACAGCTGGCCAGAACCTTCTTCCCGGCGCCCCTGGGCCCCCACCTGGGGTCCTGGAGCAAAGTCATGGTTGTTGACATCACCCCTGATGATGCTAGATGAGATGGGGTCTGGGAGTCAAGCGACTGGGAGGGAGCCTGGAGGAAAGACCCCTCTAGGCTGGTTTAGCGGGAACAGAGCCTGCGGTCCCCACACTCAAGCCGGGGGCTCTGGCAGGGCTCCTTGGTTACTTCCCGGTGTCCTCAGGGTGCCCGACACAGGCTGGGTCCCGTGAAGTGGAGAGAGGACGGTGTGTGGGAAGGGTCTCAGGTCCCCTCCGGGCAGGGTCATCTGGCCAGCAGGGTGTCACGGAGTGTGCTGATCCCCTGCTGGGACACTGGTGTGCCCCAAGGCTGAGGCAGTATCGTGGCTCGGAAACATCTTGGTCCAGGTGCCATGCAGGGTAGGAAGGGCCCAGAGAGGCCTTTAGGAAGAAAATGTCTGCTCCATCTCGTTAGGAAAAGCCGCTGTCTGCCCGGGACGCCGGCTAAGGACAGAGCCCTT
The DNA here is from genome assembly GCF_000181295.1 of Otolemur garnettii. Classification (NCBI taxonomy): domain Eukaryota; kingdom Metazoa; phylum Chordata; class Mammalia; order Primates; family Galagidae; genus Otolemur; species Otolemur garnettii. Next base: position 19,171,888 of record NW_003852418.1, on the reverse strand, counting down.
GGACCTGGCAGTGACACTTCTTAAACTGTGGAAAGTTGTGTACGTGTGTGTGTGTGAGAGAGAGACAGACAGGGTGATGGCCTAGCTCAAGGGAGAAAAACACGGGCCCCTCTTCTCACCACGAGGAGCGTGGCTGAAGAAGGCAGGTGACCCAGACCTCAAGCCAGGGAAGGTGCGAGCTTTCTAGATTGCCGGGCAGAGTGGGTGCAGTTCCGGCGCTCACAAGGGGTTAAAGTGGGAGACGTTTCTGCTGGTGAAGACAGCAACGAGCCATGATTTTTTTCCACCAGAGGGAGAGAGACGCTGACAGAGAAGGGGAGGGGGATAAAGATTGATTTTCTTCTTAGAGAAAACCCGCGTGCACACACACATGCACACACACACACACACACACGTGTGTCTCTGTGTGCAGGGGGAGCCAGAGCACAGCCCAGGACTCTGCACACCGCGAAGGCCCTGTCCGCATGACAGAGCATGAACTTGGGTTTTTTAAACATGGCTTGTGTTTCTTGGCTGCAGCCCAGGAAACATTTCTAAGAGGGAAAAAGAGAAAGAAGGGGAGAGAGGGGGACATTTGCCGCCCCCACATGCACGGCACAGACTCTCCCGCCGGCCGTGGAAAAGTGTGTTTCAGGTGGTGCACACTCGGAGAGATACCCAGTGAAGTTTTCCTGCCTGGACTGTCTCTTCCTGCAGGCAGAAAAATATATGCGTCTTTTTCCATGGGAGAAAACACGTGCCTGAGGTGTGCTCACACACACACTGGCACACTCGGAGGGAAGAGAGACAGGTTTGCTTAACGACAGAGCCTGATAAAGAGGCCTCCGGTGGGTGCACGTGTGTGAGAGACACTCACAGAGAGACAGCAAGAGCAAGAGAGGACCCCTTTTTTCCCCCTTTGGAAATCTAGCATATGTGTTTTTCTGCTTGCAGGGAACAGAATCCCCACGGAGAGACTTTTTCCCCTGTGACGACGCACAGACAGACGCACGGGGTCCTCTTCCTTTCCAAATCCTGTTCTATCCTGTGGATCTCTCGAGGGGAGAGGGGACTTATTTTGCCTAGGGATGAGCAGCCTTAGAGAGATTTTTCTGAGAAGGGAAAAAGAACATTTTCTGCCTGGAGACACATATTTCTGTGAGCTGAGAATCCCAGTGTTGGTCTTTCAAGGGGTGCATGGTTAGTGAGAAAAGAGGGGCCTTCTGCCTAAGAGTGTGTGAGTGTGTGCGAGTGTGCCAGTGTGTGTGTGAGCACACCGCAGGCACGTGTTTTCTCCCATGGAAAAAGACGCATATATTTTTCTGCCTGTAGAAAGAGACAGTCTAATAAATGGAAGTTTTCCCCCACCCACGTGCACACACACAAACACACACTTTTCTGGGTATGGGAAGGGGGTGAGAGTGGGTTTCTGTTTTCTGGTAGAGGCTGTATTTCTGCCCAGTGATTTTTTTAAAAGTGACTTTTCTGATGAAAATGGAGAAAAATTGTTTTTGCCTGAAGATAAGCATGCATATAATCTTCTGCAAGCCGAGAAAATTTATTTGCCTGTTTGGGATTTTTTTTTTTTAGGTGGTATGACCATAAATAAGAGCCCTGTTTTCTCTGTATGTGTGTGTGTCTGTGTGTGCGTGTGTGTGCGTGTGTTTGGTTATATATTTTTCTTTCTGGAAAAAAAAAAGACAGACTTTTCTGCTTGCAAGGAGTAGGCTAAACACCGAGAATTTTTTTTTTCTCCTCTTAACCACAAACATCCATTTCTCTTTTTGCTCAGTGTGTGTGCACATGTGTACAGGTGTGTGAGAGAGAGAGAGAGAGAGATTTCTGCCCAGTTGGAAAGCTTTAGAAAGAGACCTGTTCTAAGAGATAAAGAGAATTATTTTCCGGTCAGATAACACATATATTTTGCTGTGAGCTGAGATTGATCAGGCATTAGTTGTCCAGGTGGTACGTCATTCTGGTGAGGGGAGAAGGAACCCTCATTTTGTGTGTGTGTGTGTGTGTGTGAGAGAGAGAGAGAGAGAGAGAGAGATACCCAGTAAAGTTTTCCTGCCTGGAAAAGATATATAATTTTATGCTTATAAAAAGAGCAAAAAGAAACAATTGTTAACACACACACAACTTTCAGCTATGAAAAGAGAGTGAGGACAGCAGTGATTTTTCTCGAATGTATACTTGGGGGGGGGGGGCTCATTTCTCCCAGCAATAAAATACTTTGAAGGAAGCAATTTAGGAGGAAGAACGCATTTTCTGTCCGTAGACATACACGCAGACAGATTCTTATGAACCAAGAATTAGAAGGAGAGGGAGTTGATTCCTAAGTGGTCCCAGTTAGTGGACAGGGAACCGTTTCTGCCTGAGCATGTGTGCCCATGCACATGTGTGTACAGAGGAAGGGTGGGGGGCGCACCCAGCGCACACGCTTCTTCCTGCCATGGGTCTGTGTGTCACATTTGACTGTGTGTGTGTGTGTGTGGGGGGGGTTGTTCTGCCTTGTGACAGAGCTTTAGACATTTCTCAGGGAGCAAGAATCTTGTCTGAGGGGAGGTGCACTCACGATAGTTTGAGAGCCAAGAATTGCAGGGAAAGATACTGGTTTTTAAGATGATGCAAACTTATGGAAGAAGGGGAGACATTTTTGCAAGAGAGTGTGTGTGTGTTGAGTATGTCTGTGTACGTGTGCATGTGAGAGAGAGAGAGGAAATTTTCTGCCTTGAAAAAAACACCTACATTTTCTGTTTATAGGAAGAGTTAGATCCATCCCCAGGTATTTTCTCTGCACATGTGCACACGTGTCTGCACGCACACACAGAGGCTTCTCAGTGTGGACAGGGACAGAGACCGTGACTAGGCTTTTCTTTGATGTGGGAGACAGTGGAGGGCAACTTCAGGGGCAGAAACGTCTGAGAGAGAGAATTTTCAGCTTATGCACAAACACACAAAAGTTTCTGAGAGCAGAGAAATAATGTTGCCGATGCCGAAGCTCTACTGAGAATCCGAGAGACATGTGTGTGTGTGTTTTCTTATCTGACCTGTGTTTTTGTAGAGTCCCTTTCTGAGTGACAGAGAACGTCTCTTGCTGAAGACCAGACATCGGCCAATTTTCTGTGAACCATGATGAAGAGCAAACTGTACTTGAGATGGGGCACAACTGGGCGGGGGGGGGGGGCGGGGAGCAGGGAGCATTTCTGCCCTAAGTGCTGTGCACAGGTGTGACTCTGTATGTGTGTGGGGGGTGGAGAGAGAGGGTTCCTTTTTCCCTCGGAGAAATGACGAATCTCTTTGAGCCCACAGGAAGACAGACTCAAATCAGATACGTGTTTTTTTCCTGCACAAGGACACACACGTGTACAATTTTCTCAGGGTGAAAAGGGGGGTGATGTGAAAAGGGCGGTTCTCTCCTCTGTCCCTTTTATTAAGGGTGGGGGTCGTTTCTGCCTCAGTGCAGGGGTGTCAGACCAAGCCTCTTCGGAGTAGCATGGAAACTATTTTCTATCTGGAAGCAAACACAGACGCTGTTCTGGGGACCAGGGAACGAGAGGAGGCCTTGTGTTTTCCAGGGGGTGCTAACGCAGCCTCTGTGCCCCAGTGAGTGTGCGTTTTAGTGTGAGCATGTGCTCAGAATTGTTCTTTCTGCCTGGAAAATGGCATATCCGTCCTCCGTGCTCCTGGGACCAGGGTGCCAGGCCGAGCACGGAGGTTTTGCTCTGATTTGTTTGTTTTTTTCTGTGCACTCACACACCTGCACGCCGTCGTCTGGGTGTGGAAAGAGCATGAGTGTGTTTCTCGCAAGCGCGTGGTTTATCTCCTAGGCTGTTTGCTGAGCGAGGGAGATGTTCTCTCCGGAAACACAAACCACCCGAGTGCCCTGGGAGCCTGGAGGGCTGCCCCTTCCCCGGGGAGGAAGATGTTCTGCCTGAGAGCGTGTGTGTGTGTGTGCGTGTGTGTGTGTGTGTGTGTGCGAGCGCTTCCAAGAATATTTCTGCCTGTCAAAAAGATAACACACAGATTTTTTTCTGGCCTCAGGGAGAAACGCCCAGCCCCGGAGGCCGTGTGAGGAGGAGGAGAGGGGCTCGCTCTGGTGGGCACCTTGCTGGGGGGTGACGCCAACTCCCGGTGAGGAGTTGCCAGCAACAGAGACCATGCTTGGGAGGCAGAGCTGTGACAGCCAGAGACCCGCACCCAGCAGCTTCCTGCCAGTCGGACACGGGGATGGGCTGGGGTTTGGGATGGTGCATTGTAGTCAGAGCAGAGAGACATTTTTCCTCGTGAGACAGTGTGCAAAGGAGGGAGACCTTTCTGCTTGTGTGTGTGTGGAAGAGCAAGAGAGAGATGCGCTCTGCATTTCTGCCGTCAGAGGAGGAGACGGACCGAGACGGGAACGGTTCCCGCACACACGTGCACACACGCTCTTCCTCCTGCTGTCGGAGTCTGACCGTGTAACTGAGTTTTTCTGACTGGTGTGTGTGGGCTGTGCGTGCAGCTTTGCCAAGTGACAGAAAGTTCTAGAAAGAGACTTCTGAGATAGAGTAGAGATGGAGACAGAGATGAAGACCCAGAGACAGAGACAGAGAGAGAGAAAGAAAGAGCGAGAAGAGATAGAGATGAGGATAAAGAGAGATCAAAAGAGAGATTGTGAGAGGGGTAGAGAGAGAGAGACAGAGAGGGAGAGAAACAGGTGGGGGGAGAGAGAGGAAGAAAGAAATTCTGATAAAGGACTGTCTGATTTTCTGCCCGAGACACACACACATTATTCCACGCGCAGAGCTCGTTTTCTCGCGGGCACATGTTTTGGGGGAGAAGGGCAGATCTTTGTGCAGGGAGGGGATGTTTCCTGTGTGGATCAAGACCATGTATTTATTCTCGTTTCAGGGATAAACAATTCAACACAGAGAGATGTTTATCTTCTACACACACGTACACAGATAATGTTCTTCTTGCACAAATGTGTATGCTTTTCTGTCTGGTACAAACTTTCTCCAGGGAGCCGGTGTTCTGCCCAGCGAGAGGACTTGGGCGAACTGTTGGGGAGGGCTGATTTTTGCTTCACACACACACACTTTCCTGCATGCCGGAAGTGAAGGGAATGTTTATTTCTCAGGTGATGAATCCCCAAGGAAGGGGAGTCATTTCTGTTGAGTTTTAACAACCTTCGGACAGAGAGGCGTGGAGACAGCAGTGTGTGTGCACGTGTGCACTTCCAAGACGGATTTCTCTCTTGATGCATAAAGATTTTCCCACCCTTTCATTACTTATGAGGTTTTTGTTTCTAGTTCTTAAACATTATTATTGTTGTTAAATTTTAAGCCTTTTTAATTTTGTGAAGGCAAAAAGTGGAAACCTAATGAACACATGTATATGCCAAAAAAAAAAAAAAAATTCCCACCCTTGGGAAGAGATAAACAACCCAGAGACAGAGGTTCTCTGCTGCCTGTGCACCAGTTCATAAGTCCCTGAGTGTGGAAAGACCACTGTGGAGAGAGGTTTTCTCTAGTGTGTAAGAATGAGAGAGACAGAGAGAGAGAGGAGAGAAGGAGGGAGGGAGGGAAAGAGGGAGGGAGAGAGATCCACAAAAAGAGAGAGAGAGAGAGGGAAGAAGAGACAGAGAGAGATAGAGACAGAGAGGGAGGGGGAGACAGAGAAATAGGGAGGGAGGGGGAGAAAGTGACAGAGAGGGAGAAAAAAGATTGAGAAAGAGAGGGAGGGAGAAACAGAGATAGAGAGAGGGAGGGAGGGAGGGAGAGAAAGGGAGGGAGAGAGATCCACAAAAACAGAGAGAGAGAGGAGCAAGAGACAGAGAGAGATAGAGAGGGAGGGAAAGACTGAGAAATAGGGAGAGAGAAGGAGAGGAAGGGAGGGAGAGAGAGTGACAGAGAGGGAGAGAGAGGGAGGAAAAGAGATTGAGAGAGGGAGGGAGAGACAGAGAGAGATAGAGACAGAGAGGGAGGGAGAGGGAGAGAGACAGAGATACAGAGAGAGGGAGGAAGAGGCAGAGAGGGAAGGGGAGACAGAGAGACAGAGACAGATAGAGAGAGGGGGGAGGGAACGACAGGAGAGAGAGACAGAAAGATGGTGGAGAGAAAGAGATTGAGAGAGAAAAAGAAACAGAGATGCAGAGAGATACATAAAGAGATCCAGAGACAGGGAGACAGAGATTGAGAGAAAAAAAGGGAAAGCTACATAGAGACAGACATAGAGAAGGATAGAAAGACAGAGAGAGAGACAGAGATTCAGAGAGGAAAAGAGACAGATGTACAGACACAGAGACAGAGACAGAATCAAAAAGAGACAGAAAAAAGATGAAATATTTGGGAGTTTACCTAACAAAGGATGGGAAAGATCTCTATAAAGAGAACTATGAACTCTAAGAAAGGAAATAGCTGAAGATGTTAACAAATGGAAAAACATACCATACTCATGGCTGGGAAGAATCAACATTGGTAAAATGTCCATACTTACCCAAAGCAATATACAATTTTAATGCAATCCCTATTAAAGCTCCACTGTCATACTTTAAAGATCTCTAAAAAATACTTCATTTTATATGGAATCAGAAAAAACCTTGAATAGCCAAGATATTACTCAGAAATAAAAACAAAGCAGGAGGAATCACACTACCAGACCTCAGACTATACTGTAAATCGATAGTGATCAAAACAGCATGGTACTGGCACAAAAACAGAGAGGTAGATGTATGGAATATAATAGAGAACCAAGAGATGAATCCACTACTCATCATTATTTGATCTTTGACAAGCCAATTAAAAACATTCAGTGGGGGAAAGATTCCCTGTTTAACAAATGGTGCTGGGCGAACTGGCTGGCAACCTGTAGAAGACTGAAACTGGACACACACCACTCACCATTAAATAAAATAGACTCTCACTGGATTAAAGATTTAAACTTAAGACATGAAACTATAAAAATACTAGAAGAAAGTGAGGGAAAACTCTTGAAGAAATCAGCCTGGGAGAATATTTTATGAGGAGGATCCCCCAGGCGATTGAAGCAACATCAAAAATAAACTACTGGGACCTGATCAAACTAAAAAGCTTCTGCACAGTCAAGAACACAGTAAGTAAAGCAAGCAGACAGCCCTCAGAATGGGAGAAGATATTTGCAGGTTATGTCTCCGACAAAGGTTCGATAACCAGAACCCACAGAGAACTCAAACACATTCGCAAGAAAAGAACAAGTGATCCCATCTCAAGGTGGGCAAGGGAGTTGAAGAGAAACTTCTGTGAAGAAAACAGGCACACAGTCTACACACACATGAAAAAATGCTCACCATCCTTAATCATCAGAGAAATGCAAATCAAAACTACTTTGAGATATCATCTAACTCCAGTATGATTAGCCCATACTGGCAGCCTCAGCCGAGGAAGGCAGCTCCAGGCAGGTGAGAGCCCACGGAGCTCCCTGCCCTGCGCTGGTGCCTGTGACCACTTTCCACACTTCTTCTTGCTCAGAATAGGCCCATGTGCTGACATGCTGCCCCTCTCTATTTCCATTAGACTCATGCATGTCTCATAGGTCCCCAGTTACTCTTTGGCGATCCATTTGTGACCAAAGTGCCCAGTGCATGAAACTGGTCCCCAGTGAAGATATCCTGCATGAATGGAGGCTAGGAGAACTCAGAGCAGCAGTTGTCGCCAGCCACTCTAGATGATCCTAGAAGACAGGGAACTATCCCAAGGAGCAGAAATCACTGCCTCCATCCCAGAATATTTAGACAGCCTTGAAATATGCAACAGAGGCAGCAGAGAGCCCATGATTCCTCCTCCCGCTGCTTCTGGGGCCTCGTGAGTCAGGGGCTGGCTGAGCTGTGCTGACATGAGCTGTGCTGCGTGGAATTCAGGGCTGGAATGGGAGTGTGGGCTTGTGGTGGACTCCACAGTTTACATTCCAGGCTTGGCTGACTGATGGGACCTGCTCTGTGCACTGAGGGCTAACCTGGAGGGGTATGTGTGTGTGTGGGGGGGTAACATGGGCCCGTGGAAATGCATGTGGTTCCCCTCTAAGGTGGGAACAGCAGCTTATGAAGTCAAAATGGGGTGGCCGTGGAGAACTGGTGTGCTACAGTAGAACATTTAGCTTGGTGACTGCCTCATAGTAAGTGCTTAGCAAAGGAAGCTATTTTCATCTGCATTATTATTACAAGTTGCAGAAATACGGACTCTCCACCCAAGGGTCATTTCCACTTTGTTCTTGTGCATAGAGACCAAATTTTGTGCAACAATACGCTCGACTCTACAGGAAAAAGGCTAACTGGTCTGATATAGGAATGGGCATGTGACCTACTCCCTAACACTAAAATGCAGAATGAAATCTGCCAGCGAAATTTTGGAATAGCTTATTCCCCAGAATAAAGATAGATCCATAAAGAGAAAGCTCTTTGACTCATACCCCTTCTTCCCTGTTTGGGCTGCTAGGATATAAGGACATGATGCTTGGAGCAATGGCAGTCTTCTTGTGACCATGAGGATGGCAAAGCAGAAACAATGGCATACATTTGGAGTTATATTTCTGAGTTACCACCTGCCTCCAAGCTATTTGTTATACATAGTTAAACTTTTGTGTCTGAGCACTTAGAGTTGGCTTTTCTATTACCTGCAAGCATAAGATTTATGCAAGCCATAAATATTTTTAGCGAATTAAAGTCACCATCCTGAAAAAACGTAGATGAATTTTTTTGTTTTGTTTTGTTTGTAGATTTTGGCCGGCACTGGGTTTGAACCCGCCACCTCCAGCATATGAAACCGGCGCCCTACTCCTTTGAGACACAGGCACCACCCTAGATGAATGTTTTGAAATAAGCAATAATCTGGCAGTGGAGTTCTCATCCTCGCAAAAGTTTTTGCACACTCTCCAGGGAAATGAGTAGTCACCTTGTTCTGGACTCTTGCTTTTCAGAAGGTAAGTGCTGGAAAAACTGCAAATCAGCCCAATTTTCCTCAGCTGAACACTCATTTAGACGAAGTTAGCTCTGAAAGCTGCTGTGGCTTTGAGATCCTGCAGAGGGTCCTGTTGTAGCTAGGATGACTCTGCATGGTCACTGATTCTGTTAATAATAGTTTGCACTTTAGGAGGGTCAACCAGGCTCTATGAGCTCCAGACCACAGGTGACCCAGTTCCTAGGCAGTGGACACGAGGGCTCCTCATAAGTCACCTGCAGGCACAGGAAGAGTTACTGAAAGAACTCGTGGTCACGGTCACATTCAAGTCTGTCTCATTCCAGAACCCAAATTTCCACAAGGCCTTCTGTGGGTGCTCTTCAAAAAATTGCCAGTTCGTATCTTCCTCAGGCAATGAGCAGTGGAGTTTAGGAGTGGTCAGAGGCATCTTCAGGAGTCTGTCCACCAGACTGGGGATGGATGAGTTCTCAGAAGGAGGGAGCAGAGGAGGGTTGGGGAGCAGGAGGACAGGTGGAAATGGCGGGGCAGAGGAGATTATTGCTGCCCTGAGTGTCCTCCTCACCAGCATCTATATGGTGCTGATTCCATGTGCGGGACCTAGGCACACACACATCACCGCATTATCCTATTCATCCTTTGGACAGTACTCAAGGGAAGAACTCTTGCAACTCAGCAGCCCCAAGCCACATTTCCCAGAACATATGTACTCTGTGACTGGTGGGGCACTGTTCTGGACGAGGCCTCGTGCTGCAACCTACAGACCTCCACTTCCCGCCATGCCTTTCTTTCTTCCTTTTTTAAAATTCTATAAATAGACTTTTATTTTATTTTATTTTTTATTAAATCATAGCTGTGTACATTAATGCAATCATTGGGGTACAATCTGCTGGTTTTACATATAATTTGAAATGTTTTCATCAAACTGGTCAACACAGCCTTCACGGCATTTTCTTAGTTATTGTGTTAAGCGTTTATATTCTACACCTAGTAAATTTCACATGTACCCTTGTAAGATGCACCGTAGGTGTGGTTCAACCAATTACTCTCCCTCCACCCATTCTCTCCCCTGCCCTTCCCTTCCTTTCCCCTTCTTCTTGGGCTATAATTGGGTTATAGCTTTCATAAGAAAGCTATAAATTGGTTTCATAGTGTCATGCCTTTCTTGTTCCTATTCCACACGCTCCACACCCACATGGGCCTCAGGGTGGGCAATTTCGGTCACATCCCCTGAGGTATTTATCATTATCCCCATTTTACAGATAAGAAAGTTGAGTCTCATAGAGGCAGAGTAAGTCACCCAAGACCTCCCTATTCACGGGAGGCCAGATGCAGGCTTGTCTGTAACCTTAGCATTGTTGGATCCGAAAGAAGGAAGGAAGGAAGGAAGGAAAGAAGGAAGGAAGGAAGGAAAGAAAAGAAAAGAAAAAGAAGAAAAACCAGGGAAAAAGAAAAGAAAAGCAAGATGTCCATTAAATTAGAATTTCAAATAAACAGTGAAAAAAATTTTAGCATGAGTATGTCTCATGCAATATCTGAGAACCCTACCATAATTCACTCTCCATCCACTGGAAAATGATAATAAGAAGCAGGCCTATGTGTATTTACTTCCTTGAATTTTGGACAAAAATTTCTTTTTTTTTTTTAATTTCAGGCTCCTTTATTCCATGAATATTTATAGAACATCAACTACAGGCAAAACATTGACATAATCATTGAAGATAACATTGGGACAAATATATCAATTTTATGAGGAAACAAAAGCATTATCTACAAATCAATTATGAGATAAGTGTGCTCATTACCGCCACTCCTAGTAAAGTTGAAGATCCTAGCTAATACAATTACGATAACTTAAAAATCCCAATAGTTTGTAAAAGAAATATAAATTTCATTACTTCCGAGTTACCAAGTTACTTGCAAGTTACCAAAAACAATAGAAAAATTCAGCAATGTGGCTAACTTCAAAATAACTATATAAAATCAATTATATTCCTATGTAAAAAAGAATTACAAAATAATATTAGAAAAAGAAAGATAGCATTGTATCAGCAACCAAAATAGAAAGTACCTATCAATATAGCTTTAACAAGAGCTGTGCAATTTTTTTTGAATACATAATCATTTACTACTTGTTACAGAATACACAAGACAAAATACAAATAGCAAACAATTTTTTTCCTTATTATGTTTTTACCAAAGTCTAACAAAAATAGATGACATATATAAATAAAAGTAAAAAATAATTTCTAAAAAAAAAAAAAGAAGAACATGCCAAGTCTTATAGACAGTAGAAATAGAAATACTTCAAAATCATTCTACTTAGTCTGGATACCCCTGATAGTAAAATTAGAAAAAATATATTATTATAAAGGAGAAATTACAGACATATTTCACTGATGAATAAGGATGCAAAAAATGCTCTTCATCTTTAATTATTAGAGAAATACAAATTAAAACCACCCTGAGATATCATCTAACCCCAGTAAGAATGGCCTATATCACAAAATCTCAAAATTGCAGATGCTGGAATGGATGTGGAGAGAAAGGAGCACTCTTGTACTGCTGGTGGGACTGCAAACTAATACAACCTTTTGGGAAGGAAGTATGGAGAAACCTTAAAGAACTCAACCTAGACCTCCCATTTGATACTGCAATCCCACTATTGGGCATCTATCCAGAAGAAAAAAAACCTTTTACTATAAAGACACTTGTACTAGGCTGTTTATCACAGCCCAATTTACAATCACTAAAACATGGAACAGCCTAAATGTCCTTCAACCCAGGAATGGATTGGTAAGCTGTGGTATATGTACACTATGGAGTATTATTCAGTTATCAAAAAATGAAGATTTTACAGTATTTGTACTAACCTGGATGGAGGTGGAACACATTATTCTTAGTGAAGCATCATAGGAATGGAGAATAATCCTATGTATTCAACTTTGATATGAAGACAATTAATGACAATTAATGACATGGTGGGGCATGGGGGAAGGGGAGATCAGACAGAGAAGGAGTGAGGGGGTATGGGCAAAAAATAGATAAATAATGACTAATTTTCACACAAACTGGATTTAATTTTGATCAACGTATATTACTTAAACATCAATTTTTAATTCAACATGTCAATATGTTGTTTATCATATTGCATCCTTATTCATCGGTGAAATGTGTCAAAAATTTCTTTAGAATACCTTCCATGTCTTCTATTCCATTTTCCTGCCTGTACCTTTCCTCTTCACACAGAAAGGAGGAACCCACTCTCTCCTCACTCACTCCCATCATGGTCGTGAGGCAGGAGAGGAAGCAAGGCTTAGTGTTCCTCAGGGGAATTGCCCTGGACCTCCCCCTAATCCTTTGCCAATAGTCATTATGCCTAGGAGGATGGTTAAAGGGGGAAAATGCACTTATGACATAGTACATTAAAGGAAACTTGAATGGACAGCTGGATAAGTGGATGGGTGGATGGATGGATGATTGACTGCAAGGATGGATGGGTGGACAGACAGGTGAAAGGATGGATGGATTGATGACTGGATGAATGGGTGGATAGATGGATGAGTGGATGGATGAGTGGATGGATGACTGGATGAATGGATGGATAGATGGATGAATGGATGGATGGTTGGATGGATGGATGGATGGATGGATGGATGGATGACTGGATGAATGGGTGGATAGATGGATGCCTGGATGGATGACTGGATGGATGGATGGATGGATGGATGGATGGATGGATGGATGACTGGATGAATGGGTGGACAGATGGATGCCTGGATGGATGACTGGATGGATGGATGGATGGATGGATGGATGGATGACTGGATGAATGGGTGGATAGATGGATGACTGGATGGATGGATGGATGGATGGATGGATGGATGGATGGATGGATTGATGACTGGATGAATGGGTGGATAGATGGATGATTGGATGGATGAGTGGACGGATGGGTGGATGGATGGATGGATGGATAGATGACTGGATAGATGGGTGAATGGATGGATGAATGAGTGGGAGGATGGATAAATGAGTAGACAGGTGGATGGATGACTGGATGGATGAATGGATGGATAGATAGGTGAATGGATGACTGGATGGGTGATTGGATGGATGGATAAGTATTGGCTCAGGAGAGAGTTGGTTCAATTTGGTCTCAGCAAATCACAGAATAAAACAAGAGATGTGAGAGCTAGCAGCAGAATGAACATGACTCTCCTGGGCTGTCCCAAATACAACCATCTCTGTTTCTGCGTAAGCTGGGAAGTCTAATGGTTTATAATTCCCTCCCTGGAATTATGAAGTTAAGAAATGCTGATTCCTGCCTCTATGAGGGTTTGGAGCAGCCTCTAGCCTGCAGTTAGTTCCCAGAGGACCCAGCTCCATAGACCCTCTGTCTCCGCTTCTTGCAAGCTCCATGGGAGGCAGGACAGCTGAGCTGCTGGCAGGGTTCCAACTTCAGCAAGGCAGAGAAACATTAACGGACTTTAACGCTTTGTCAAGAACTTAAAATTGCAGTCATTTACACAACGTCATTTTAATTGCTGTAATAAATAATTTTTGGTTAATTAGGATGCATAAGCTTATATATCATTTATTAACAAAAATAATCTGCAGTAAAAATTGATGTGTTTTGCCACTGGGCATACTCTGTAGTCTTTGGAAACCTTGATGAATAAGCAATCACACAAACACCAGAGAAAGGCACCCTTAGATGTGAGCTGGCTGCATTTCCAGGCCTTCCGTGTGTCTGGCCCCTCACAGGTGTGAGGGAGCCACAGATGGAGGAAAGCAGAGAAAGAATGGAGAAAACGCTTTTGGGGTCTTTCTTGGGTTGGAGTCTTCTATCAACTGTCACTTGAGTGCCTTCGGGCAAGTCACCAAGCCTCCCTGGGCCTCAGTTCCTCTTTCGTAAGGGGTGATAGTGCCCATCTCTGGAAGATGTTAGGCTCTTCGTGAAAAGGGCTACGGAGGTGCCCAGCACCCATTTCCCTGTCTTCTAGAACACAGCCTGGGGCTGGGGGGAGGCCCAGGACAGGCCCCAGGCGGTTTCCAGCAGCCTCAAGCCCTGGGCAGGCAGGTTCATGACATTGAGTCCCCAGTGCACCTGTGTTGGGCCAAGCAGTCCCCTTGTGGACAAGCTGGCGGGCCTCGCACATGGCTTTACAGAAAACTCAAAAGCAGAATGTAATTTATGTCCCTTCTTGCCGAGGTGACTTTGTTGCCTGCCTGTCGCATTCAGAAGTGACCATCCTCTCCACAGCCTCCTCTTCTTGATCAGACTCACGAGCATCCGGGGAGATCAGTCTCCTTTCCCCTCCATGTGCAACTTTCTCCTGGGGAGAAAAGATAGCTTGTTCTTTCCCATGTTGGCAAATGTCCTTTCTGTGTAATCGATGGCCACCAAGGTGGACACCCAACCCAATTTTATTCTTTGAGTATCTCAACCAAGGGGAAACTTCTTCATGTTATTTATTCTCTCTGATTATGTGCTGAAGAGATTGTCTGTCCCTTCCATGGCCAAACTTAGCATTTCCCATGAGGGAAAGGAAAGGAAGGGGCCCAAAGGCCCAGTGTCCAAGACTTCATAACTCTGGACAGTCCATATTCCCTAATGACCCCTCTTTTCCCCCCACTTTTTCCTTAATGCCAAGACCCATTAAGGAAACCGAGTTGCTGGTGGGGAGGCTGAGAGGCTTCCCTGGATGTGAGGAGGTGGGACGCTTGGGTCCCTCTTTCTAAGGAGAGGAGGAAGCTTCTGCAGCCCCTCCTGGTGGAGCGTTGGTTCACCATGCCCCTCTTCCCAGCTACTTGAGGCCACCAGCCTGGGGACAAGAATTTCTGGGTGCTGACCGTCCCCACCTACAACCTCTCTTTGGAGAAACACATGCAGGTTCCCCACCGCGTCCTGGGCTCTCAGAGACTCTCAAGAGATGAACAGAGATGGGAGAGTGAATGGGTCACAGTTGGTGGACATTAGGGAACTCTCCAAACACATTCTCCACCCCACTACCATGGGTCCTTTCCCCAGGCCATGAGTCTCCTCTTGGGCCCTCGGTGCTGTCAGAGAGGCTATGGGCAGCCAGGCTGTCACTGGCCTTTTCCCAGTCCTGAAACTACACCAAATGTGAAGACAATAAGGACACACAGAGAGAGAGAGAGGCACAGCCGTCTGTACAGCCAAGAGGCCAGGCAAGATGATTTATCAGGCCCAAGGACATTTACATTCCTGATGGCGGCCACTCCCTCGGTCCCCTCATTTAACTCCAGTTTAAACATTTCCTTTGGTTTTTGAGGAGAACGGGTGGAATTTGCATGTTCCTTCTCCACCAAGAGCCAGTGCGTGGGGACAGGATTGCTGTGGTTTTCATGGCAGATGTGGGTAGAGAGCCATCGTTGAAAGAGGCCCAGGGCCTCGGTGGCCAGGGGAGAACTGAGATGGGGCTGCAGTGGAGAGAAACTGAGGCATGGAGGGAGGGGCGAACAAACAGAAAGGTGTGCCCAGGAGCCAGTGGGGACTGGAGCCTGGCTCTCAGGCCCCGACCTGAGGCTGTTCCTTTCTCTACTTGGTGCCTCTGTTTCCCCCTCTGGGGTCTGAAGGGCTGCATTTGGTCAGAGTTTGCCAAAGTGTAGTGTTATGATGACAAGGATAATCTCTGCCTGATGTGTCTGCAGCCCCGGAAGCTTCTTCTTGAGAGGAGCTGAAAGCAGGCTTAGAATCCTCCCGGGCAGGGGGCCCTGGCTAGACTTTAATCACACTGTGTTCTATTTCTTTTCATGGTTACACTCTATTTAATATGGCAAAGAATAATGATTTTCCACTCTCAACACTTTGTGAGGAAATCTATTTAGTTTCTTTCAAGAAGGTGAATTGATTTAGAAGCAAATATCAACAAAATAGCATCGGTGGGAGTCAGACCCACCACATTATAGGAGGGGCCCAAGTTCCATCCACAGGGCTGCTGTGTGACCTGTGTCCCTCAAAGCAGGATGTGAGGTCATCTGGCCACCCTCAACCCCTGCTATGCCTGAGATTCTTTGAGGCTTTGGAAACGGGTTCCAGTTCTGGAACAACGGCATGAAGTTGATCAATGGTCTAACATTGGGAGAGATCAGGCGATAGGTAGTCTGCACGTCCTCAGTGAGCGTGGGGACGGGTACTCTGCACGTCCTCAGCGAGCGTGGGGATGGGTAGCCTACACGTCCTCAGCGAGCGTGGGGATGGGTACCCTGCACGTCCTCAGCTAGCGTGGGGACAGGTACTCTACACGTCCTCAGTGAGCATGGGCTCAGCTCACGGTTGCAAGAAGGAACGTGTTGCAGTGACGGAGAGGAGCAGTGACAGCCCCGGCCCTGGAAGAGGGGCTGCAGGCCCGCCTCGGGCAGGTGGGGAGACAGATGGCGGCTCACACGGCCGTCAGGTGCTGGCAGCGGGCTCTGTGTAGAAAAACTGGCTCATTTCTCTGAGTTTTCTGCTGGGTGTCATGAACTTGCTCCCAGCCCTCCCTCTTCTATCTACAGCTGAGAGAGGACCAGGGGGCATCAGCCAGCTGGAGACCCACTCCAGAATCAAGACAGCCCTATTTCTACCCTTGAAGGACCCACTTGCACCATCCCATGTGTGCTGCCTGTGCTGGGGGCACAAGGGGCAGCAGAGAAACACCAGCAGCGGTCCAACCAGATTCTCAAATTTGTCGTGTTGCAAGGCAGCCTCCTGGGGCCGAGGGGGAGCCCACCATTGCAGAGTCGTATGGCCACACAGAAGGCAGGCAGACACACAAACACACTCAGACCCATAGCCCACCACAGCCACGTGAGGGTCTCCAGGGCTGGGGACATCTGCAGGGCAACAAGGCTCTGTTAGAAACTTAAACTGCTGACCTCTGCTGCCCTGGCTGGCCGCAGGCCCATCAACCCTGCACATGGGCTCTGCTTCCAGAAAGATCTACGTCTGAGAAAGCCCCTGGCCATCCAATCTGTAATCTCCCCACACCAGGTCCTTTAATGCCAAAAGCAAGTTATTTGATAAAACATTTAGTATTTAATTTGGTTCCCAAAACACTGGTCAGGAGGTCACAGGAAGATGGCTTCCCAGAACAGCCTGCTTCCTGCTCACAGCCCCAGTCTCCACGCCAAAGCAAGTCCGCGGGAAGTTAAATGCATCTGAGTTTTGCTGCCACCAGACCCCTTGAGCTCCAGTTTAACCACCCTTTATATATTTATATATACATATACATACTCCCTCACAAGAACAAATTATTCACCACAGAAAGGTTGCAAACCTAATGCTGTAATTACAGGCTGCATCTGACCCTTGCAGGCACCTGCCGAGAGTGAGCGGAGCTGTCACGAGACGTTAATTGACTCTTTACTAAACTTGGTTATTAGCGGCTCATCTTTCCCGGGAGAGTGATGGGTCCCAGTTGTCAGGCTCTGGGTGGAGCAGGGGCAAGTTGGTGATGATGGCCTGCCAAAGCCCACACACGAGTCACAGGAGGTGCCAGGGAACACAGCAGGTCCCTTTGCCGCTGGTGGGAGGTGAGAAGTCCCGTCCCCAAGTGGCAGCATCCCGGGTTTGTAGTAGGGATCATTACTCTTGTGTCTCTGTCCTGCCAGGGATTTGAAGTGTCATCCCATCTTGGCAATTGGGGCTGTGCCAAGCTCCCCCTTTCGTGGGCTCCTGTGTGGGGGCCTCTTTGGACCCTCACCCTATTTCCTGTCCTGGGAATGCCTTTCTGTCATTGGGCTCTGGCCAAATCAAAGGGCCACTAAAAATCTGGCCGCCTCCAGTTTCCAGGTCCTCATCCAAGTTAAGGAGGGGCCCATGGGATGGCAGTGATTGACAGGGAGGAGACATTTCTCCCAGCCATGTGGACACTGCCCTGTAGCCAGGGCACAGAGTGTACGCTTCCACTCTGCTTGACCCCTAAGATGGCCCCAGGAGCAGGCAAGGCAGACAGACTCCCCTATTTTGTAGAGGGGAAGCCTGGATCCCAGGAATGTGCTGGCTCTGGCCAGAGACCACCTGGTTAGGGGCAGCTGGACTTGGAATTTAAGCCCAGCCTCGCCCCCAGGTCTGTGCTGCTCAAGGACAGGAACCACATCTACTTCTGAGCATGTCACTGATTTTCAATGAGTACCATGTCTGGGACATAGTAAACGGTCAGTAAATATTAGAGGGAAAATAGACAAGTGGAGAGGGGGCCGGTAGGGAAGGCCCCCACGTACAGCTGGTTTGTGCCCAGGGGTGCCCCACCCTCAGTAGAGGGTATCCAGGCTCCATCTGGGGATAATGCTTGGTGCTTTCTGCCCTGGGAAGGATTAGATAATCAAAGTTTCCTCTAGTGTGCTAATATTCTAGATCTCTGCAAAATGAGAGAGCTTTGCTGTCTCCTCTGGTGATGGATGTCCTCAGTAGGACCATGAGTCATTAAGGG
Organism: Otolemur garnettii; assembly: GCF_000181295.1. Taxonomy (NCBI): domain Eukaryota; kingdom Metazoa; phylum Chordata; class Mammalia; order Primates; family Galagidae; genus Otolemur; species Otolemur garnettii. The sequence continues at coordinate 19,153,539 of NW_003852418.1, read as the reverse complement.
AGGCTAAATGGTGCTAAGTATGTCCTGTTAACTGAGGCAAGAAACCACACGAGGAGCCGCTGATGACGTTCACTGAGAGGAACTCTCAGGAATAAAGTCTGGGGGCTCCCGACCCTGTGTGCTCCCCTTAACTGGATGGCTCGTTACCCAGAACGCTCATGTTCTGAAAGATGTTAGACACAGGGCATGGCTGCAGAGCCTTCTAGAAAGTTCTGCTGAGTTTTGACATTCTTTTATCATGCTCACTTGAACTATTGATTAAAATCAGCAGTTTCCCTTGCAGTTCATTTTTTCAATAATGCTAATTTTAGTAATTCATTAAGTTAGGCCTGACAATGTGTCTGCTCCTAACGTGTAATGAGCCAAATCATGAAATTAGATAATGCATGAACTCCAGGGTGAAGCAGGTAATTGGGTCAAGCATTGTCAATAAATTTGGCACACAGTGACCAGAACATTAAACCCACCACACACTGAGACCTGTGAAGACTCCTGGGCACATGCTGGCTCCAAACCCCCATCTCAGGGCCAGAAGGAAACTTGTCCCATTAGGACAAATGAGTCATCTTGTTTTTGAAGTTCTTTGTGTTAGAAAGATATTCCGCTCCAGACTCATCATTCATTCCGGAGTTTAATATCCTGAGACATTGGGAAGTTGTCCACAGTATCTAAATTAAATTCTTTCTTCTGAAGCTCAGATCCATTTCCTTTGGAGGAGATAGCAAACCGCCAGCCACAACTGTCTGTGTGATAACCAGAGACTCATAGATTTTTAGGGTTATCTGATCTAAGGCCCTTTTCAGAAGACAACTGCACTCATGGGGAGTCAGATGTCCTCACCAGACCACACGGAGCATCTGAGGTAATGCCAGTCTTAGAGCCCAAGATCCTGGCAGACTCTCCAAGGCCCCACCTGAGCCCACTCCCTGCCACCCCCACGCAAGGAGCCCTGCGGAGCAGGACAGATGATGCTAAGGTGTCTGTGGAAGGTCGACCAGTCGCCTCACGGGGGAAGACATTATAATCGGCTTTGGAAGGACATGAAGGGTCTCCCAGCCTCACTCATAATAAAAACGGTATAAATGAGTAGTCATCTGTCAGGTTGGCTCCATCACAGAGCTTGACAACACCTTGACCCCTCTCCCTGGAGAAAGCTGACACCCTTGGACGTGGCTGAGGGGAGTAGAGAGACCAGCTCCTTAGAGTCATTAGCAACACTGGGAACCCCACAGAATCTCAGCCATAGGACAGTGGCCCTGTGAATTACGGTTCACCCACACAAAGCTACGAGCCATTACCAAGAGGTCTAGTCCATCTGCACTAACATGGAACTGTTCACCAAATATCTTGTTACAAAAAGAAAGCCAGCAAAATGCACCTTCCACGTAGCTCCCTGCATAAAGCAAGGTGTATGTGTGTGTGTGTGCGTGTGTGTGTGTGTGTGTGCGTGTGGAGTCCCCATCCCTCGGGGATGTCCTGGAGTTGTTAGCTATTGTCTCTGAGGAGGGGCCTGGAGAACCTGGGAGGCATAAAGACCAGCTGAGGTTCACAACTTGTATTACTGTTTGAAGTTGTTACCAAGCACTTGTGCTTCTCAAGGCCTGTGCTATGCATGTTCTGATACAGTGTGGCACAGCAGGCCGGGCACAGCCTTCGAGATCAGACAGGCCTGGCCCTCGGGCCAGCTCCACCACTTAGCATCTACTTGTGGCTAGGTCTTGGTTTCTACATCTGTGAAATGGGGACAAGCTCAGTCTCCTGAGGCTGTGAGAGAGCTCAGGTGTGCAGGACTTCGGACCTCAGGCAGCACCCCCGGGAGCTCTGGGTGCCTTGGCATTTGCCCTTGTGGGAACAGCAAGGGGTAACTTTCTCTGCCTGTTCCCAGACAGCCAATGCATCTGACATGATTTTGTTTGTAAAAGTCAGCAGCAGAACGGGCAGATCTGAGGATGGAGATGCCTCATCTGTCCCAGTCTCAGCTTCTCCACAAAAGTTTCCTGCTCCTTGCTGGGCTCTGAGTTGTCCCGGTGGCTTCCTTACCACTTTCTGTGCTGGCTTGTTAAGTCTGTCCTTAAAGCACTCTGCCCTTTTCATCTCACACCCAAGTGTCTCTTCACTGAGGACAGAAGTCAAAAGCATTCACAGAACTCCCCTCAACTCCTATATGGACATCGTTCACGAGATCTCGGCCAAGTTTCTCAGCTCTGTGGACTGGAGGTCTCATTTCCTTCTTGGTGGTTGTGGTAGTTAGATGAGGGAGTGAGTCTATCATTGTAGTAAGCAATCAAGAAATGGTTGTAACGGGCGGTGCCTATGGCTCAAAAGGGTAGGGTGCAGGCCCCATATGCTGGAGGTGGTGGGTTCAAACCCAGCCCCAGCCAAAAAAAAAAAAAAAAAAAAAAGGAAGGAAGAAATAGCTGTCACTATTGTTGGTCACCAACCTCATGGGGTCATATTAAAATTTATTAGTATTGAGTTGGCTTGAAATGTCTTTAATGGGAGCCCAGAGAGCAACACAGGGGTGCAGGAAGCAAAAACAGTCTACATTTTTTGAGGTCTGGAGTTGTGCCAGGGAGCTGTTCTGAGTGAGGCCAAGACCAGCAGGCTGACCTTTCCCTGAGCATCAGGATTTAAGGAGTGAGAGATTGAGGTTGAGCTGGCGGCGGGGGCAGGCCCCAGGTGGCTCAGGGCTGACTGTCAGAATCGACCTCGCACTGGGCAGCCAAGAGACAGATCGATCCTGCATCAATCACAGTAACCTTTCCCTGTGCCCACGACAGCCCTTCCTGCCAGGCATCAGCCGTCTTGGTCAACAGCAGCCCGAGTGCCCTGCCCACCCTCAATCTATTTGCCATTCTTCTGTTGAGAACCTTTGCATCCAGGTAACACACACATCCGTGAGGACCCCCAATTCCCGGGAGCTCTGCATCCTACGAGGGAGGCCTGGGCCATGCTGGCACACAGGCAAAGAAAAGGAGGGAAACTGGAGGTCAGGGGACTCACACTCACTGCCCAGTCCACACTGGATCCTGAAAGGGAGGGTTTTGAAGAAGACGTCCCACAAGGGCTGCCCAGGGTGGTGTTTGGCCCCGCCACTTCTGTCTCTGCTGCCTGGTGGCAATTTTCCTTTCTCAGGTGGTCCTGCAGCATGGATGGAGCCAGCCTTGCTCACCCCTCACCTTCCACCCCACCGAGGACATCCACTGCCTTTCCTCTTTCTCCATGGAGCATCCCAGGTGCAAGCAGCCATGCTTAATTACAATCCCCCTTGTCCCACAAATTAAGCCATAGCGAGATACCATCACACAGTCACCCAAGAATGACAAGAATTGAAACAACCATCAAAATCAAGTGTCGGCGAAGATGCAGAGCAGGAGGAAACCCACTGGCAGTGGGGGAAATGTCACGACCACCATGGGGCTTTCTGGCTGTTTTCAATAAAGTTGAACATATAATCATCACACTGCCCAGCAATTCCGCTCCTAGGAATCTACCCAAGAGAAATGAAAACATATGTATAAGAGCATTCCTGGCAGTTTTATTTGTAACACCCCCAAACTGGAAATGATCCAAAGGTTCGTCAACAGAAGAATGGCAAACAGATTGAGGGATATTTATACAATAAAACATCGGCAAGGAAAAAAATAATAAATTTGCTGTTATGCACACAAAAACATAGGTGGCCCCCGAAGGCATTGTTTTGAGTAAGAGAAACTAGACCCAGACAAGTACACCTGTTTCATGCCACCTGTGAGATGTTCAAGTACAGGCAAAATTAATCTACGGTAATAGAAATGAGAATATTGGCTGCCTCTGGGTAGCTGCAGATGAGGTGAGGTGAGTTGATAGTTCCCAGAGCAGGAGGAGGGAGGGGAACTTTCCAGGGTGAGGGGATGCCTGTATCTTGATTGGGATGGTGGTCACATGGGTATACACTCAGAAGAATTTATAAAGCTGTAAACTTAAAATCTGAGCATTTTACAAAATATAAATATACCTCAGACAAAAAAAGGGGGAAAAAACTCTCTGCTTTTCCCCCAAGGCCAGATTTCTACTTAGCTCCCTTGTCAGTGTCTCAACCTCAAAGTTACACTAACTGCATGCAAAAGGCCCCGTTGGCGGGGTCCTCCTATGTTCCAATCGTGTGCACCTGGAAATGGCATCCCTCCAGCAGTTTGTGACAAAAAGGAAGCCAAGAATAATTTAGAGCTATTTTGAAGATGTGGCTGACAGGTACGGATTTGTTCTGTATACATTCACACTGCTGGATATTTTATTGCCTAATATGGAGAAAGTTCTACATGGCACTGCTCAGCTTTGGAATTCCCGTCAGAGCAAAACTCTGTGAAGGAGGAGGGTCTGTGTTATCAGTGATGGAATTTTGTTTATGGGGGAAGGTCCCCTGGAGCCTGCCTGCTGGTCCTGTGTCAGGCACAGCCCTTGGCGATTGATGAGATGGCTTCACTGTCCAGGGAGCAGGTGGGCTGCCTGCCCTGGTGGGGTCTGAGCCTATAGAGACCTCTACGGAGCTGCTCTGGAATTGTCTCTGCCACACTCCCACTCTCATCCTGTGACCCTCTCCCTGGCCATCCTCCAGCCCTGAACTGCATATCTGCCTTTCTGAAAATTTACCACCAGTCTCACCTCTTATTAGGACCTCACCATAGCCCCAAGAGGTGGACTCACTCACTACTTAATGCAGGGAAGAAGGAGAGGCTCTGGAGTGGTCAGGGAAGAACTCAGACTCTCACCCCCATAGAGAGTGGCCAAGCCAGGTGACCATGAGGCATGTCACCTCTGGAGTCATTGCCCTCTGGCCCATTTTCCTTCGACTACAGAAATCCTTCACTCATTTCCCCAGGAAGACTCTGCTTATGTCTCCACTCAAACTCTGAGTTCAAGGTTCAACAATGTCTGGAACTGTTTACCATCAGATGCGAGTTAGCCTCCTCACACCTGGGACAGTCTCAGCATTCTGGGCAATCTGACCCCAAGTTTTAGCTTTTCACAGCAGCATGGGTTCAGGGCTGAACTGATCAGAGAGGAGAGTGGGGCAACAGGATGTTCAACAATATAGACCGATCGATTGATTGACCGGCTCATGCTCTACCAGCAATGTGTTTTATGAGTCTTCTGGGGAAAACTGTCTTCTTGATTAGGTTTTTTACTCCATCAATTAAGGGTGCTGGGTGAGCCTGGTGTCAGCTAAAGACCAGGCTGTAAATGTTGGTGTTTGCAGCGGCAGCAGGCTTGCTGAGCCTGGATCCCAGGTTTGAGAAACCAGGCCGTGAAATGTCAAACACTTCATGCAATGCAAACACACCGGGAGGGCCTGTGCAAATCAATCCCAAATAAGCCCATTAGCACTGGGGGGAGGCAGCCCTCTGAAGGGCGATGAGATGTGGAAGTTTTTGCTCAACTGCAAGGTCATTTCACCTTCGTCAATCTATCGATTGTCTTCATCCCCAGAATTAAACAATAAAATGTGTTGCCCAAGCAAAAACACAGCAGTGAAACATCTTCATCACTGCAGTGTGGTCTCCTACTGTCAACTAGGAGGGTGGGGTGGGGGCAGATGGCCCTGGTGTTGTTCTGCCTGTCCTGACCCCAGGATGAAAGTTTCTAACAGGTCCTTAGGTTTGTGAGTTTGGGACTTGTTTCTTCTTCCCACTTGCTCAGCCCTGCAGACGTTTTATTATTCTTCTTTTTTGACACTTTAAAAATCCATAATGCTCAAGAAACCTGAAAGGGGAGGGTGATTTTGAGTGAGAAAAGAACTCCACTATGGTGAGATGAAGCCGGGCTCTGGCCCCAACTTCAGTCTCCAACCGAAACCCACAGCCCAGCCCAGCCCAGCACAGCCTTGCTGGACCACCTGAGTAGATTTGTCCCTTGCTGTCACCCCAGATAGAGCAGCCAGACCCATGGGGAAGGAGTGTGCTGTCCTAGCAGCCAGCATTATTAGCCAAATGAGCAAGTAAATTGGGTTCATGATATGACAAATTAAAAATTATGCCAACTCTTCGTTAAAAATGCAGACCTTAAGTACAGATTTAAATTAAAATGCACGGAAGGACAGTGGGTGAAAAGGCTGTAATGAACGTGGGCCCCAGTGAGACTGGGGGCACGAGAAGGCAGCTCCCTTCACCCCATGCTGGAAGAAGACTCCAGAAAATCCTTAATGGAAGAGTTAACATCAATAATGACAAGCAAACTGTGACTGTAAACAACTTAAGCTTCTCAGGCCCCTGCAGCAGGGAACAGGGGAGCAAGGCCACCTGCTCCAGGTGGAACGTCTAAGTGGGAAGGAGTGAGGCCAGGCCTGGGCTGACCAGTGCTCTGGGGAGTGACGCTAGCAGCATCCTCCTGAATTCAGACAGAGGGACCTGGGCCCCGCACACCTCCAGGCAACCAGCGGCTGCCTCTTGTTCAGAAATTAGCCTGAGGGGTTTTCTTGGGAGCCAAATTTATTTCTTCAATATCTTCAACACAAATTTGTTCCCTATATTCTCGGGAGTCTTAAATGTCTGTTGGAACGGGCGGCTGGAACACAGTGTCTCTGAGTCTGGCTGGCTTCTGGGGCTCTCTCGAGGTTTGCCCTGCCCACAGGGCCTCAGCAGCCCTATTCTCTGAAGGCTAAATAGAGCATGAGCTGCCGATATGGGGTCCTGCACAATGTTTCATCAGACAAAGGAATCTATAGCAAAGCATGTGTGGCAGTGGACACATGACCATGAAACCTACCAGCTCTGCACATGTGATATGTTACCCAGAATTCAGCGGTTCTAAACCTGTGGGTCACAACCCTTTTGAGGGTCCAACGACCCTTTCACAGGGGTCACCTAATATCAGATATTTACATTACGATTCATAATGGTAGCAAAAATTACAGTTATGAAGTAGCAACGAAAATAATTTTATGGCTAGGGGTCACCACAACATGAGGAACTGTATTAAAGGGTCACGGCATTAGGAAGGTTGAGAACCACTGACCTAGATGATGCCGACCAGACAGAGTGGTGGAATGGCTTTTTTAAGATATATCAAAGGTTCCAGCTGGCAGATGACATCCTAAGAACTTGGGACAACCTCTTCCAGGAGGCAGGCAAATCAGTGACCATCATGTAGTTCTCTGTCCCCAGTAGTGCCATCCACAGATCCAGGAACCATTGGGCAGCATTAAGAATGACCCTTCTTACCATCATTGCCAGTGACTCACTGGGGGGGGGGGTGTCTCTGTACTCCTCAACTATAATTCTGGGCTCTGTGTGTTTAGAGGGTCCCAGAACACTTCCCCCGAGGGTCATGGTGAGTGTCCCATTAAACTTTAAGCTGTGGTGTGCTTTGGGCTTCTCATGTGAAGAAACCAACAGGCAACAGAAGAAGCCACCGTCTTGGCTGGGGTAATAGGGCCTGATCTTCAGGGAAGAGCAGGTTTGACACTCAGGTGGTCCATGGGGGCATCTCTTGGTACACCCTTGTCCAATTTGGGCAGTAAATAGAAAATATAGCAACTGTGACATGGGAAAAGCACAGTAACTAGTGTCTTCAGTCCTCCAGCCATGAGGGTCTTATCCTAGTCATCTCAGCGGAGATGCCACCTATGTGAGCAGAGGTGCTACTCGAGGGTGAGGGGTCTAGAGGGGCAGGAGATGAGAGGCTGTAAGGAGCAGGTGTGGCCCACAGCTCACCTGCAGAAGCAAGGTCTGTAGCATGTCCTGCTACCCCTTCTCTTGTACGTTTGTCCAGGAAAGTGGCTACCCAGAATCCTGGAGGAGCTAAGCAAGCTGAGCAGAGGGGTGCAGGTTCAGCCGCTGGCAGCCGCAGCGTGGACAGAGAGACTCTCATCACTGCGAGTGCAGCGTCTGAAGGCTGTCCTCTGACTCCCTCTCCCGGCAGGGCCCTTGGCTGATAAAATGTCTCATCCATAATCAGGCTTTTCCTGCAGGGACAGTTTGCACCCATGTCTGATTAATGGGGGACATGAAAACTGCATCCCTTTGTCTCGGGGCAGGGTGACACCTCAGCTCCAGAGTGCCCATGGGCTGCCGTCTTGGTTGTGACTCTGCTGTAATTTGACCCCTCACTTTTCCTGATCTCTTTTTCACTCTTCCACAGGTGTTGATCCTGAAGGAACATCCCGGCAATTTTTCTGTGTATAAAACACCAGCTCAGATTGCCCAGAAGAACTGACCTTAGACACGAGCCATCTGCCATTCATTTGTCAATTCAACACTCAATTATCCACCCGCTCATCCAACCCTGTCCCCTAACAACCTTCCGTTTACCATCCAGCCATCACCCAATTATTTATCTGACCATCCATCCATATTTGCATCCATCCATCCGTCCATCTATCCATCTATTCAACATCCGAGTGTCTATCCAACCATTCAACCACCCCATCTTCTATCCTAATAACCAACATGTTATTTATCCAGACATTTATCTACTTACCCATTTAACCAACTGATCATTCATCCACTCATTTACTTGTTTGCTCTTTTTTCTATGCATCTATTCATCCATCATCCGCCCACCCACCCATCCATCTATCCATCCATCCATCCACCCATCCGTAGTACAAATATGTTTCTTGCACCCACAATGGACCAGGCACTATTCAGCGGTGGACAAGGCAGACCCAGCCTTTCTGGGGCTTCTTTTCCTAGTTACAAAATCCAAAAAATATCCAATGCTTCTTTCATACCAACCCTGGAAACACAAAGACCAAAAACATTACAGAGTCTCAGTCCAGAGGGAGACACAGGTATGAAACAAGCAATTGCCACAGACCTCTACATGTAGGGATGAAGGAGGTCCAGAATCTATGGGGTCATCCGAGAAGCCCCTCCCACCAGTGGCACATTCAGAAGAGGCTTCCTGAGAGAAATGACATTTTGGTTCTAAAGGGTGGGTAGGAGGGAGAAATAGAAAACGTTATCCAAGCCCAGGCACCCAAACTGGCCGTATCTAGGACCATGCACAGCCCACAGCAGGAGTCAAAAAATACCTGTAGGATGAAAGTTAGATGAAGGAAAGGGGAGGAAGGGGGAGAGAGAGAGAGGTGGTGCTTTTAGGAAGCTTAAAATTCCTGCCTGGCACAGGGTCCCAGTCATATTTTTAATGAAATTAAAGGGTATTAGAAGGTACAATGGTTGGCCCATCTCTACAATCGGATGATAGCAGCACCTAGGACTGTGATCCAGCTTGTAGCCCGTGAAACAAATGAAACAGAACGGTGCTCTCTGTTTCTATTAATAGTTATAAGTAATAATTGATCTCTAGGAATATAATTAAATAATACAATACTAATGTGCATTGATGACATGTATTAATACACATCGCATACAGCTATTATTATTGTCATAATTTGCAACCCGTGCGTGTGATGTTTTTCTGCACCCAGCTTTGTAGGAGGAACTTGCTCAGGAGTCCAAGACAGGCACATGGGCTTTTGGTGTCTTTCCTCCCGCACAGCAGTGTCTGGGAGAAGTGGCAGGCCCTGCACCAGGAGGACTCACGAGGCTTTAGCGGGACCTGCCTCGTGTCTGGCCTTGCACTGCTGGGGGCATTGGCTGCAGAGCTGTGCAGGAGGGCAGGTCCAGACCTGACATGAGGCAGGCCTCAGCCCCCGGGTTCAAGCGTGGTGCTCCCTCCTCCCCCTTAATAACGCCATTATGGCTGTCACCCATGAATTTTGCTAAAACCTTTTGGGAAATTGTTTATATTTTCAGCTGAATGACCTCTGGGGTAATGAGTTTCCATAACAACTAATGGGTGGCCGGCGCGCTTCCGGGCCGGGCTGGGTGCTACGTGCTCTTAGATCCGCATCAGCAGCGGCTGACGGCCACTCAAGTGGGTCCTGTTTGCTGTCTCCATACTCCATAGTGGGCAGGTGGGTCACGGGCCTGGGACATGGGGCCCTGGACATCCGTGCCCCACCACATGCTGACTTACAGGGCCAGCACCTGGGTCTTTGGCTTTACCTGATCATGCTCTGAACACGAGTCTCTCCCCAGGTGGGGTCACGAGTCTCTCCCCAGGTGGGGTGAGGGCATGTGCTTATGGCTGGCTAGAAGCTTACGGGAAGGGTTTCTGGACAAAGTGGAAGCATGTTACTCAGTGGTCACCTCTATAGCTGGACAAAGGAAAAGTTTGGAGCACATAGATCAAAGTGTCTGTGTCCATGTCCAGCATGTTTCTCTGCCTGGTGTCCCTGAAGGTGGGGAAGAAGAGGGAAGAGACTGACAGAGACCCTGGCCTCCTCCAGCAAGCTGTGCATCAGGGTGAATGGGCTTGGCACCGACCGGCCAGTCTCACACTGGGAGGCCTCAGCTGGACCTATGGGGCCAGCACCATGTCCCTGGGGGAGAGAAGGTCAGGTTCAGTTACCAGTAGAACCCTCTGGAATGCGGCCCCTGCAAGAGGGGAGAAGTGATTGTAAAGTATTTTAAATGCACAGAGATGAACTGATGGGCATGTCTTAATGAAGGATTAAAGGGCCGCATTTAAGAGCCTGGGAAGTGCCCGGCAGATTTCCGTGGCCCCAGAATAACTGCTTTGTCTCTGACCTTTTTGATCGTGGGGACTTGCTCAACTTTAGCCAGAAAAACCAAGCTCAACGCACCAGTTTCAACTCCTTGCTTCCTGGGTTCAGGTGGTCCCATGTGCCCTGGGAGGCCCTGTGGCCGGATTCAGAGGCACTAGGTGCACTAGGCACCTTTCTAACTCCAACACTGCCTGGAGGTGCCCCCAGAGTGGAAAGGGGGAACCAGAGGACCCCGCTAAAAGCTATAGCATGAGCACCTGTGTCGTGGTCACCCTACCAGGACCTCTGCTCCCTCACGTGTAAAATGAGGAGCCGGAGACAGATGAACCCAGACTCATGAATGTCATTGCGGTAAACAGCTCCACTTCAGCCCCTCTGCTGCTTGTTTGGTCACAGAATTCACCAGGCCGGGGGGCCAGGTGCACAGAGGCAGGGAGGGAAGTGTTGAGTCCTGACCCGGCTGGGGGTCGTACACTGGCAGACAAACAAAATTCCAGACCACAATAAGGGCTGCAAAAAAACTCAAGCAGATGACGCCGGAGGAGGTGCAGAGGGGTTATTTCAGACAGTGGGGCCGGAAGAGGGGACAAGGTGGGGGGACCAGAAATGAAGGGGATGACAGGGTTGGCTGTGGGCAGATCAGCAGAAACAAAGGAAGGAGAACCCTGTGCCCAAAGTCGCAATTCTGGATTTCACTGAGTGAGGGAGGCACCTCCGGGGAATTCTAAGCCTGTTACACTATAAGGCCCCAAGAGGCAGTGACCCTGAGGCATCTGAGTAAGTCGCCCTGAGCAGGGCCAGTTGTCCCTGTGTCTGTGGAATCCTCCACCCCCAATCCCTCCACCCTAATGGGGCCAGTTGTCCCTGTGTCTGTGGAGTCCTCCACCCCCAGTCCCTCCACCCTGAGGGCCAGAGGGAAGTAGAGGCCCCAGAGGCTGCTGTCTTCTCAGTGTTTTCTTAGCACAAAGCCCAAACTCTCCAACAAAGGTGAGAGAAGGAAGCAGAGAACTTTCTGCACCTCTATTAATTGTGCCTGGAACAGAATGGAAGAAAGGAGAGCTCAGGAGTGACGGAGGGGGTCGATGAGCTGCTCAAAATTGGGCTTATGAAAGAAAAATCAATTTGTACTCCTTCTCAGGAAGAGGGCCGCATGTGGCCTGAGTTACTTCTTTGGGTTATTTGGTTTTGCCTTCAAATCAGAAAATTGTAGTTATTACAGCCCTGGGATTGATTGGCTGGAGGCAGCACAGGTCCTCACCTCTGCCTTTGTCTGCGGGAAACCTGAACCGACCAGGGTCTCATTTCCTCCCTGGTGGGTGGGTGGTCAGGTGGGAGGGTCGAGGGTTGGAGTCTTAAAGGGACGGATACTCGGCAAATGTCTTCCCTAATGCCCTGGAGCCTGCCTCTGCTGCTCTGACGGTGCCCACGCACTGCTGACTCTGGATGTTAAATGGGGATGTTAAAAGGGGGCTTCCTGCAGGTCCTGCCCCCACACCACGGACATGCCCCCGCACCCCTCTGCGGTAATTACCCACTGATCATCTTCAGGCTTTAACCTTAATCACCCTAAGCCTCAGCAAATAGCCCCTAATTCACAATCACCTGAAATGCTATTGATTTTTTTTTTTAATTTAACTTGCAGTAAGTTTCCATCCCCGCTGCCACCCAGAGGGAGGGAAGGAGGGTGATTTCAATGCCCACCCTCCCCCCCCAGGAGCCATTAAAACACCACCTCCTCCCCAAAACAACCCTGTCTCCCAAGCACAAAACAGGCACATTTCTTTTCATTATTTATTGTAGCTCGATGACCTTTTAAATTCTTAACAGCTCCAAGAACAAAGCCAAGTTCCTAGCATGCATTAGCTTTGCAATTTGTTATTAATTTGAAGCTATCTGATGTTAACAGCTACAGTACTTTCCCTCTGGTGCCCTGAGGTCTTGCAGAGCCCCCCCCCCCCGCCCCCCACATTGTGGGAGGCGGATCTCCACTGGCCAGTTGGTTGATCTCTCTGGCCTTGGATGTCCCCGTCGTCAACCACATGCTTTCTGCCCCTTCTCACTGACTGCCTCCATGTCATGTTCTGTCAAGGTCCAGGCAGAGGCTAGAAGGCACTTTGGGGCTCCATGTATAAACATAGACACTTTCAAAAGCTCTGCCCTCTTGAGAAGAGATAAATTAGCTAGATGACATTTTGCCACCAGCTGCATGTGTTGTTTTTCCAAGGGCTGACTTCACCCATGAGTGACGCCTCCCCATGTTCACCTCGTTCCCAGAGGAGGAGGGATCAGACAGCCTGGAGGACAGGTGCGGCTGTAGCTTTGGGGTCTGACCTGATGCAGCTTGGCCCGGCCACTTGCTACCTGTGTTGCCCATGCAAGTCCCTTAAGTCTTTCTACAACTTGGTTTTCTTACCGGTAAAAAGGGTATCGTAGTGGCCATGCTGCACAGAACTACTCACACACACACACACACACACTCTTTGTGGAAAATGGCGAAATCTGAAAAAGAGCCTTGACCTGAACCAACATTCATCTCGTGCTTTTGATAATACTCCTGGAGCGTTGAGAGACATCACCCCTGGGAGGTGCTGGTGAAAGATATATGAGAACCCTCTATTATTTTTTGCAATTTCCTGTAAATTTATTATTATTTCAAAATTAAAATGTTGGGTCTCTTTAAGGGCATGATAATGGCACCTACTTCATAAGTTTTCAGAGGATATTTAGAGGGGTAAGTCAATGTAGACCACTTAGCACCAAGCTGGGCAGTAGTGTGTGCTTAATACCTGCAATTTATTTTTGACCTATTGGTCTGTTTATTTAAATCACCGGTGGCTCCTTTTCTCCTTAGGAGTGGCCAGAAAACCAGAGGGTTGTTTGTTGAAAGCGAGTTTGTCAAAAGTGAAACTTTCTCTTTTGTGACGGTTCATTTGTTCTCAAGGTTAATTGTTGCTAATTGCACCATTAGATTGCCCACAGAAGCGTCAGCACAAGCCCATTTAGATGTGCTGGTTGTGGATTGGTTCCGGTGAAGTGGGTTGGAAATCCACCTGCAGGCAGAGTTTGGGGTTCACAGATCAAGAGTAATGAAGCCCAAATGCCGGTGGACAGGTGCTGGCTGCTGGTCTGCACTATGCTCAGTCTTCTTGTATCTCCTCTGTGCCTTTGCAAAGTAGAGTTGACCTTGAATATCCAAGAGGTTCTAGCTTCATTTTGGCACTTGGGCACCTGGCACCCTCTTGTGCAGAGACCTACAGCTCTGTTCTTGATTCCAGAACAAGCACATCTTCCTTTTGAAGCCCTTTGGTACATAGATTCAGGGTAGCACAGGCAAAGCTAAACATAGGTCTGAGCTCAAATCCCACCACTGCCCTGTGACCTGGTAGCAGGTTCCTTGACCTCTACGATCCTCAGCTTCCCCCCTCCCCCATCAAACCCTGGTTAAAACGCTTCCTTTAGTGTTACCATGAGGAGAAGCTGAGGGATGGGATCTCTGGGAACTCTCCAGACTACTTTTTGCAACCCTTCTGTGAGTCTAAACTTACATAAAAATAAAAGGTAAAAAGAAATACGTAATCCAAACACGTACTTCCTAGGTTATCTGAGGACTGGAGATGACAAATGTGAGGGCCTGGCATGGACTTGGCGTTCGCCGGCTTTTATGTATAATAGAAGAGGAAAAACAGCCCAATCATGCTTCATCCTTTATTCTCTCCCCCTCCCGCCCACAAACTCTTTGTCCCAGATTGGGAAAACAGATAGACCCATCACTGCAGGGGTGATAGAAATTGATGAAGGTGAAGGTGGAAAGAATACCCTTGATACTGTGAGGGGGTGCTTCTCCCCTTGGAATTATGATCATGACCTTCAAAACTAGTTTTGGGGCAAGCAGCTGAGCTTCCTGCTGCTTCCCTCTTTGCCTGGGGGGCAGAGGCCATGGCAGAGCAGGTGGAGGTGTGTTTGGCACAGAACCCATCCTGCAGCCAGCAAGAACAAAGGCAGCTGCTCAACGTCCCCTCTGTGGCTGATGTCCCGAACGCTCCCTGGCAAACTCAACCCATTGTGCCATTTTGGAGCTCAGGGAAAGGTGGAAGCACTGTGCATCCCTTTTAGCGATTAGAGCAGGAGGGGAGCTGATTATATTTACAGGGGGAAGGTGGCAAGGGAAAGGCAATTCAATTAGACAAAAGGCAGGACAAGGGGAAGTTTGGAAAGAGGTTCGATGACTGAAAGGGTTCATCCAAATACAATTCCATCCCTCCTCACCCCCCAGAGTCTGCAGTGGAGCTGTGTCCAGCATGAGATTTACAGCCCTAAACGCCGCCTCTGCTGGGTAATAAACCGTGCTCTCTAATCAATAGTGGCGCTGGGCTGTCTGTCTGCAGCATGGAGGCCCATTTAGCAAAGTCACTGAGTAATGGAAAATGCAATCGAGTTGCATAATGAGGCTGCGTAATTGGATGGACCGGGCAGAACGGTCCAACTAAGTGTATTCAGTCTGGCATATTAATTAAAAACTTGACACTTGAAGCGTCATCCAAAATGCTCCATTAATTATTCTCTGAATTGAAAGGTCAGATGCAGTGGATGAGTTACAAGACGGTGATAAAATTGCTCAACTCTGGGGCCATCATGACGACAGCCTCCATTGCAGTGAGTTCCTGGACTCACCTGTTGCATCAGTAGGGGGTCGAACAGGTAGCCCCCTTCTCACCTGTGCCCTTCTGGTGTCAGGTGCAGTAGGAAGGGCTGTGGCTGCATGAGGTGCTGACACCAGCTAAGCCCCTGTTCCATGGGTGCTGGGCCACAGCCACACCATCGATGGACAGACAGACAGACCGATGGACAGGAGGAGTGCTCACCGTGTACCAGAACTTGCTGAGGGAGCTTGTGTTTCTCCCCTTCAGCTGTGAATTCTGTAGGCACCAACAAGTAAAGCAATTTGCCCAAAGTCAGAAATCAACAGATGAGGATTCAAACCCAGGCTGCCAGGCTAGAGAGCCAAGGCAAGGTTCTTATTTTACATAAGAAGAAACAGAAATTTTGTGCTAGGAGTAGAAGGTGCAGAACTCTGTAATGTGATAAGCTGCATGACCTTGGGCAAGTTATTCCACCTCTCCGGGCCCCTGTTTGCCTTCTGTAATTGAGTAGACCACTTCATCTCTGGGACTTTCAAAGGGAAGAGGACAGTTAGCCAGGTGGCCGGCTCAGAGGGGTGGGCTATACGTCTTCCCAGCACCCTCTCAGCAAATCCCAGGGCACGACCAGCCTAGACACCATTGCCAGCCCTTCTGGAGTGCAATGAACTCATGCCCCTGGACCACAGCCTGCTTCCCTCGAGCTGTGTGCACCTGGGCATTCTGGTGGCTGAGAGCTGTGTTCATGAAGCTTCAGATCAGGCAGTAAGTGTCATCATTAACCCATTCTACAGATGAGGAAACAGAGGCACAGAAGAAGCTGGATTCACAACCAACCTGGCCAGTTCTAGAGTCTTCAGTCTTCAGGAGTTCTGTGCCTTCTGAGACTGAGTGACTTGACAGGAAGGAATGTACAAAACTTCAGAGAACAAAAACTACAACGGGTACCAACAGTCAAGAATCCACTGTCTCCTTGGATGGGCAGCAGTTTGACAATACCCATCAAAATTTTTCAAAATTAGTAGCATGTATGCTCCACTTGACAATTCCACTTCTAGGAATTCACCCTCCCACCCTGGAAGACCAGTGTGTGAGTCTAAGGTCCAAGGCTTTTCTGTAGGAGAACTAGTTACAGTGATAAGTTTACGACCACCCACTTCCCCAGCCTCCATGAGTAAAGGGGCTCCCCGGGATGACACTGCACAGATTCACGAAGGGCCTTTCTGTATTCCTCCGGCCAGTGCATGTACCTCCTGCATGCAGGTGGGTGCGGCACTGGGGACCAAGATGGACAGGGCCTCCCCCCAAGGGAGCTAATAAGGAAAGATGCCCACGTGGATCCGTCAGAACACAGAACTAGTGCATGTTCTCACACACACACACACACACACACACACACACACACAAGGATCCCTCCATCCTTGTTAAAATATAAGATGCACCTAACTCCGGGTGTAAATACGGAAAATTTCTGGAGAATGCAACGAGGTGAAGGAGGTGAGACAATTTTTCTTTTTATTGTATCCCTTCAGTCATGATTAATGTGTTTTTGTACTATCATGAGTATATATTATTTTATACTTTGTAAAAAAGTTTGAATTTCAAAACTTCCTTGACCAGCTCTAAAGTCAGTGGATGAGACAGAATTCCTGCTCACTCCTGGAGCAAGGCTCCCCACTGGCCACTGCTGGGGGCTCTGAATAAACCACACGTGCACCCAAGTTCAGAAGCTGACAAGCGCCGGCCGGCCGGCGAGCAGAGAGACAGCACTCTGAGCCTGGCCCCACTCAGCACAACTGTTTATTTAACTGGTGGCTGCTGTCTCCGATCACATGATGTCCACCCCTTTAGAAATGAAAGCCCACTGAATCTGTCGCCATGACAAAGCGCCTTTGGGTTTATCCTTCTGCTGCCAAGCCTGAGAGTTCAACATTTTGCCTATTACTTTTTAACACCTTTTAAAAAATGGGGCTTCAGTGAGGGATTAGAGTCCATCAATTTTCCAGGCATCCGGACTTCCTGCCTCCTCCTCCTCCAGGGATTCTGCAGGAAGCAGGGGGAGGTACACACCCTCTCAGCCTTGTCACCCAAAGACCCAGCCCTCCTAAAGCTCTGGCCAATGGGCAGAAAACTGTGGGTGACTTTCTAACAGCCAGGGGACATTCAGACTTGTGCCCAGGCATGTGTGGTTCTTATAGGAAGGTCCCACTAGACATAGAAAGCACCCGAAGATCACCAAGGCCCTCTCCCCTCAGTCAGCCCTTTTTGGCCACCAAGAGCCCCTTCCCGCTCCAGTTTTGTGCTGGCTGAATCACTTAATTCTGTTTCCATAAGTTCTGCCACAGCCTTGTCTGAGGCAGGCTCATGCCTTGTAGGGAAGGACAGAGTGACCCAGACATGCCAGCCCATTCATTCATTCACTCATCAGCCTGTGTTACCACCCTGCTGAGTGCTCAGTTCTGTGCAGGCATGGGCCCTGCGGTGAGCACATCAGACGGGACCCTTCCCCAGGGCGCAGCTCATCCACTGAGCAGCAGCAAAAATGGGGAAGGTTTACCAAGGGCTGGTGTCCCTGGTCACACTCGGCCCTCGGCTGCAGCACAGGCTGTGAAGGGAGGGGAGGGCTGTCTCAAGTCTGCATTACAGCCTGGGACCCCCAGAGCTTCACCCATGCCCACGCTACTTGTGGCTTTGTGCCACTGTTTCCAGTGCTCCTCCCCTAAGGTAGGAAGTGACTCTAGCCCCCAAGGCACAGGCCTTACTTGTCCCTTAAGCCTCCTGGGCCTCCATTTTCTTACTTGTCCACCCTGGAGGGAGAGAGCTGACACTTCTGTGTGGCACTGTGTGCCTGGCAGTAGGCTAAGCCCTGCCTGCACACTCTGTCCATGGTCCCAGCAACACTGAGGTCACTGAGACTCCACAGGGTCATAGGATGAAGACTGAGGCCCTGATCCCTCAGGTCTCCTGGGACCGGTCCAGCATCGGCCAAGCTGCTGTGCGAGAAAGTCCAGGCTGGGTGGAGAGGCACCATTGTGGCTTCCTTCCTGCGCTCTGAAGGGGACACACCTGCCCACATCTGGACAGTGTGAAACACACTACTGGTGGCCTCACCCCACAGCTCCGACCACTTTTGGGATGTGGCCCTGGAGGAGTGCTTGGAGGGTTTCTCTCCTAAGTGCCAATGTTGTGCCAAATCACCCCAGATGGCCGGTCCCCTGGACTTCAGTAGAGTAACTCCGAGCCCACCTCAGGACCCCACTCAGCAGGCACAAGAGCCACCCCCACCTTCTAGAGCTAGGGCCTAAAAAAGAGGTGGAGAAAGAGTGGGGGAGGAGAGGGGAGGGAGAGAAGGAGGGGTGAGGAGGGGCTGCATCCTCTCTAAGACGCTGGTAAGCAGGAAAGAAGACCACTGGCCCCAGCTCAGAACCTCTCGGGGCCACAAAGGCCAGCAGCACAGCCCTCCTGCCTTCCTGGACCCAGCAGTCACTCAGCGTGCCTCTCTGGGGCTGTCTGAAAGCCCTGGAGCCCAGCAATAACAGCTGTGCCAGTGAGGGCCCCTCAAGGCCTTTTTGCATTCTCCCATGTGCGTGATTAATGATAATAATCCCAAGGATATTAAAAGTACCCACAGCCCCGGAGCTCTTGCCACCCCTGAGGCACAGAGATTATTCCATTGAACCCTCACATCAGCCCCATGGGAGGGTCTGCGCGGTCACATTCATTTTTCAGATGAGCAAATTGAAGCTCTGTGAGGTCAGTGGCCTGCTGCCCGAGGTGGCACAGGAGGAGAGGCAGGGTCGGAGGCCTGCAAAGTGGGAGCCTGAAGCCTTCATGCCCCTCACGGCTTGCTCACTTGTCTCTCTGACTTTAATCATTCGAAAACCCCTCTGAAGCACCAGGCCTGGGTTATGCGGGAGACCTGATAGCAGTGCAGATTGGGGACCAGAGCTGAAGCAGGCAGGGCCCCATCTGCAGAAAGGGTAACAAGCAAGATCAGCCTCCTGGGCTGGAAAGGACCCGCTGGAAACTGAGAAATGCCAGGCCCGTGATCACCCATGGGGCCCGATGCTAGGAATTCATAGAAGCCTAAAACCAGACTGTTTATTCTAATCTGAGCTTTACCAGGTAATACAATACCTTGGTATAATTATACTTAATTGAGGAGGAAATGGGCTTTTATCACAAAAGGCAGAGATCTGACATTGCTTTTTAATTTTAATAATCCCATTCATTTAAAAAAGCAAAACAAAAGGCCTAAGGGGAGATATTTAGGCTGAGGCAGGAAGGAGAGAGCTAGGGTTTTGGGGAACATTCTAGGCAGAGAGAAGAGCAGACAGAGTCCCTTAGGCACTGGACACAGGCTCGGCCAAAGGTGGCATATGCACACAGAGCGGAGGAAGCACCCTTGTTCACAGCGTGCTGCCAGCAGCAGGGCCGCCGGGCCCACCTGGGGTCTGAATCACAGCCTTACTTGTGACCTGGGAGAGTCTCTGTGGCACCTGGGGCCTTGTCCTCCAGGTGGGGCAGCCTCAGTGATTCCACGAGGGCCCAGAGGAAGAGCACAGTGAGTGGCATGAAGCATGAGGACCTTGTCCTGCCAGCTTTCCATCCACCTGGACCCGTCCACCTTGACAGGGGCAGAGACGCACACAGGCATTGGGTTCAGTGAGGGCAAAAGTGCTGCAGCCAGAGCAATAAATCAAGCCACGGACGTGGGGCCCAGACCCTGGGCAGGGCAGAGCAGCAGAAATGGCTTTTCTTTTCCCCGGGGCTCTAGAGTCCCCGTGGGCAGTGAGAATCTCAGGCCGCATCTCAGAGAGGCAAGAAGTACCCAGGCTGCTAATTCTCCCAGTCACCTCCACGTGCCCATCCTGCCATCCAGATGGCACAGGGGGCTCCTCATGGCTGTGCTGAGGTCTGGGCAGGTGACGAAGCTTAGGAGAGCACCTTTCGGGCCAGCCCACCTGTCCTCGCTGCTCACCAAAGAGCTGCCCATGAATGAGGTCAGGCTGACCAGCCCCGAGTGTGCCCACTCTCTCTCTTCTGGCCACCCTGGACTGGCCGACATTTTCGTCTCTTCCTTCTCTACCACCTCAACCCTCGCCTCTCTCTCTTTGGCCCCTTTAGGACACCCAGCCTTAGCTCTACAGATGCACACGCGCAGACGGACACAGGCAGCTGGGCAAGGACGTGCCTTCTGAAGGTTGCCACTGGCCCTCAGCCTTGCCCACTGCTGCTACCTGGAGGCGCCACATCAGCCAGCCCCTCAGAAGAAGTCAGGAATCCGGGGTTTCTGATTTGCACAGGCCAGTCATCGCAGTTTGATTTTACAGGAGGCAAGACCCTCTGGCAGGTGGCCGCTGCGTGGGCACCTATAACACACACCTGCCCGGAGGCCAGCGCATACAGAGAGCCCAATAAACTACTAGAAATGCGGGGAGAAAAAACAGAAGGAAAACCAGCCTGTGCAACTAAGAAAGTGACCTGCCATGTTGCCAGGGGCGTAGAAGAGGACACGTCACACTCCAGGCTAAAGACTATATGTCTCTGAACCATCACTGGACCAAAAAATAGAGCTCCCAGGGGTACAGGGTGCATTGAGCTCTCAGAGGGGGCAGAGGCAGAAACTTCACCATCAAACGGGATTCTGTCAGCCCTGCCATCTTCTTCTGGGAGCAAGTTATTAATTACGCAGATTCATTCCAGTGATGCCAGCCCCGGATTCTTCTGGGGCTCCATAGGACGCCGAGGCTCAGGTGGATAAACATCTCCGCCTGGGAGAGGAAGACGGGGGCATCTGCATCTCTTCAGAGGAAAGACTTCCAGAGAAGTGCCACATTGTTACTGCCACGCTCCATTAGATAAAGCAAGTTCAACCTATTCCCCGCCCTCGGGATTATGAAACACAGCCGCAGTTTCAGGGGGAGATAAAGTCCTTTTTCTTCTGTTTGTTTATTTATTTATTTATTTGCACTCTTAAAACTTAGTTTCTCTTGTATGACTAAGCTGGACTGTCCTGAGCTAACAGGTTGGGCCTAAGCTCTGGCACACGGGGTCTACCCAGTCCCTTCTCATGCCCTCCTCCCTCGACCCACCGCCCACCCTCCCTTTGGGAGAATGGGCCCTGCCTTCTCCTGGGCTCCAGTAGCCTTGGTTTCTATCCTTAAACCTACCATGTTGAAACGCCAACATTGGTTTGTCTTTTCCCACCATGATCAGCAAAGGACCTCCTGGAGATAACAAGTGATCGCTGGGTGGATGTTTTCATGGTAAGATGGAAGGATGGATAGATGATTTATGGATAAAGGGATCACTTACCAATGCTTAAGGCAGTGGTTATCAAATTTTAGTGCTCAAAGTCATCATCTCTAAAATAAAAATAATAGGCAGAATACAGTGGCCTGTAATCCTAGCACTCTAGGAGGCTGAGGCAGGCAGGCAGATCACTTGAGTTCAGGAGTCTGAGACCAGCTTGAGCAAGAGCGAGACCCCCATCTCTACTAAAATAGGAAAACTAGCCAGGTGTTGTGGAGGGTGCCTGCAGTCCCAGCTTCTCGGAGGCTGAGGCAGGAGGATTGTTGAGCCCAATCATTTGAGGTTGCTGTGAGCTGTGATGCCAGGGCACTCTCTCTACCCAGGGTGACAACAGAGTGAGACTCTGTCTCAAAAAAAATTAATTAAAATTAAAATAATGATGACACCTCTGCTCAGGGACTGTTACTAGCCCCGCGTCACAGATGAGAAGGGTTAGCCAGGCTTAGAAAAGAGGGGTAACATGACCCAAGCCTCCACAGAGACTGCCTCCCAGAAACCTTCCCCAGACCCCCCATCTGAAGCCATCTATGTGGTGAGTGAGTCCTTGTCCCCTGGAGTTCAAGTCCAGCTGGGGTGGTGGATGAGCACCAAACACACAGGCACATGGTTAATCCATTCACCAGCTACCCCGGGGGGCCGTGCAGAAGCTGTGCAGGACTCCAGGGAAGGAAGACAAGGGGGACAGCAGTGGGGAGAGGGCTGGGACACTTAGACACTGCCATCTCCATGACCATGTGCTTTGTCTGGACTGGCTCAGGGTCGCTCAGATGACTATAAAACAGTGACCTAGGCCAATGACTTTGTCAGCACCGGGATGCCTTGAAAGGGCTTGAGGAATTCCTGTAAAGCCCCAGGGCAGCTCAGAAGTCACCCTTCTTTGAGTCTCTAAGAGCTACATTGCCTCCTGGGTGGCCAGGGGAGAGCAGACCTGTGGCTTCTCTGTCAGATGGTTCCCCTGTTAAAGGGGCCTGTCTGGCCAAAGCTCCCTGGAGGAGGGGAGAGATGCCAGGATGCGGGGCCTCTGTGCGGTGGTGGTAACTTGCATGCTGAGTTGAACTCTCCTCTCACCATTTCTGGTTTCTTTCTTCTTACATATTTGTTTACATTACAGTGTAATCCCTGGAAAAGGTGAAAGGCACTGCCAGAGTTTGCTTTTAAGATCTAGTAGGAAAAGCCTGCAGTGTTCAAACGGGAAACAGAACCGAGCTGCCTGGCTAGAGCGTGAGCGCCGGAAGCACCTGACAATCTCTTACTCTGAACCCCAAGTTTCACGGCTGTGGGGCGCCCAAGCTGCCTGGAGCACAGAGCCCCACCCTGCGGGGGTCACCGGTGACCCTGGAGCTGCTAGGTGTGCAGGCATCAGAGCCTGGGGTGATGACCCTTCCCCCCTCCCCTTCTTCTCCTCCCCTCCCCCGTCTCTGCCTCCTCATCACCACCGGAGCTTCACAGGCCCTCACTGCATGCTGAGCACTGTTCTAAGCCATCAGTTAATCTGATCCTCATACAGCCCTTTGGGCAGGAACTATAATTATTACTACTCCAAACTTCAAAGATGTGGAACTCATGTGGGAAGAAACCACAGGTGGCCTAAGGCCACAGGGATAGCAATCTGGAAGCTGGGATAGGAACAGCCCCTTGTCAACCTGTAGACAGCCCTGGGACCAGGTCAACATTAATAGTAAAATGTGACACCGTGACAAACCTCAGAGCTCACATAGGAGCCAACCAGCCCCTCACAGAGCTCCCAAGTACTTCTGGACCCCTCCCCAGCCTTTCAGTGGCAGTCCTCTCAAAGCACCCCTGCTCTCCCCTCTTGCGTCAGCCCCCCTGTGTGTGTGAGTGACAACCCTCCAGGAGCTGCCCAGGGGCCTCTCACTGCTGGCCAGGATGGTGAACACAACCGGCATAGGAGCTACTGTCCAGCTCCCCAGTGCCCAGGTGTTCACAGAGTTGGGCAGTTTCCTCTCCCCAGCTTGGGGTGACACTTTGTCACCGTATCAGCACCAAAGCAGGGCTGCTTAAGCCCAGACTCTCACAGAATCTCCAATCCCATCAGCTTCTTTCATTCCTGCCTTACTGCTTCTCACCACCCAGACTTCAAATCTTGTCCAGAGAGCTGGTGACATGAGCAAAAGGCAGTCACCACCAAAGCACCATCACGCTGGGGCCCCCGTCCTCTTTCCCTGGGCCCTTTTCAGAAAGACCGAGCCCCAGTGTTTGTTGACTCATAAAAATAACCTCCCACCACAGGAAGGACCAGAATGTGAGCAAACAATCTAACTGCATGGCAATTTGGGATGTCCTCGCTGAGCAGCAGAGGCGCTCACCCAGCTGACTGAATGAGAGGAGTGGATGGGACGGAGGCACCAGGACTGTTTGTAAGCCCTGGGCTGTGGCTGGTAAAGTTGTTCCCAGGAGGCCAGCTAGGGAGGAGCAATTCTGATCCCAACACACATGTCCACTGAGGCAGGACATGAGGTAAGTGGATGGCAGATGGTGGCTGCTTGAGTCTGGACTCCAGATGTGCACTTAAGAGCTCAGCT
Organism: Otolemur garnettii; assembly: GCF_000181295.1. Classification (NCBI taxonomy): domain Eukaryota; kingdom Metazoa; phylum Chordata; class Mammalia; order Primates; family Galagidae; genus Otolemur; species Otolemur garnettii. Next base: position 19,129,492 of record NW_003852418.1, on the reverse strand, counting down.
TGACTCCCGAGTGAGAATCTGGACTCTCGAACACCACTGTCGGAGCAAGACAGGTGAGTGGGTGGCCAGAATGGTCCTCATGGTGACGGATTAGATTTGGGGACATCAGCATGAATTCACACTGAGCTGTGTGTATGTACAGGTGACTCATACAAAAACATTCACAGGCATGTGTGTACCTGGTTAGTGTGCAGACACAGATCCTGCTCCATCAGCTGAGAGGGCCTCAAAGCAGCAACATGGCAGCCACAGCGAGCACAGGTGCACCCAAACTCTGGCTTCTAAATGACAGTCCACCCCAAAGGAAGCAAGGCTCCTAGGAGAACCAGCTCATTGTCAGACTGGGGCAGAAATGTACAGGATGACCTAGGGGTGTCTTGTAGAGCCAGAAGGTGAGGAAACACTAGAACAAATAATTACGGCCACCCACAATGGTGCAAGTGTGTCTAAGGAACGTGGGAGCCAGCAAGGCAGCGCCCAGTGGCTGAAGCCGGAACAATGTGAACAAGAAAATACACACAGTTGTGTTGAATAATAACTCAAAGTAAAAATAAATGTCCAGGAGACCACACTGATTAAAAAACGATTGAATAAATAAATAAAGTGGAGAGAAGAGATAACTCTCCCATGCAGAAGAATTCCAAGTAGCTGAAGTGGACTCTGCCCTTGGGAGGAGTAGGAAGACCGCCGAGGTTCACGCCAGCCCCTGGAGGACCTTTGTCCAGAGTGTGACCGGGGTTCTGACCTAACCTGCGGGCTGAGGAGGCACTCCTGATCCTTCAGACACCTTCTGAGGAGGAGTCGGTTAACTTCGTAAGAGGAGGTGGAGATGGCGGGAAGAGCATCCAGGCACAGAGAACAGCATGAGCTAAGCCTTCCAGAAGGAGCAGCCTGAACACCAGGGAGGGAGCACCCTGCACAGGTGCAACGGGGGGCGCCTTGGGAGGGAGCAGCCACCTGCGTGGGCTGTCCCAAGGCGCTGCACTCTGCAGACAGCCAGGCTGCACTGACAGACTGGGAGAGGTCCAGAGGGATCCTGGGGGTGGGGCAGGGACTCAAGGGAGCCCAAGGCAGCAGCTGTTTAACAAAGCAGAGAAGGTTCCTGTAATGCTGCCCAGGGGCAGCAAGGGTCTTCTGTGGAAGGCCATGGGGGAGAGCTTGAGACTTAGTGATGTGACTTAGCCATAGACTGTCCGTCAGGACTGCTCAGCTCTGCCCTTGCCTCAAGGAAGCCCTCTAAGACGATGAGCACACCATGGGGTGGCCGTGTGCCAGTATGCCATTTGGGAACACTGGAATCTGAATTTCAAATCATTGAGTCAAAAATATTCTTGTTCTTTTGATTTTCCAAAATCAACCCCACAGTCTTCCTCAGACAGTTGGCCTTTTATCCCAGAGTTTGTGGGGGGCCTTGACTGGGACTTGGGAGCAGCCTTCATACTCTGGCCCTCTTGGTGCCTGGACACTGGTGAGTCATTGCCTCAGATCTTCCTGCTGGGCTGTCCAGAATCCCGAGGGATAGCAAATAGGAGGCTGAGGGTGTGTTTGTGGCTCCCACTGCTTTGGGCTTTATTTGCCCAAGGAGGCTGGGGGAGCAGCTAGGGAGCCTCTGCTGCTGGTCTGGGGGTTGACATGAGATACGGTTCTATCAGAAAAGGCTCCGGTGAAGCTAAGTTTGGTTGGCTCTGGGATCAAGTCGAGCTCTAAACCCACATCTTGAGCCTGTTCCCCTGTGCCCCCCATATCTGACCTTGATCAATCTTGAAAGAATGAGGGACGGAAGGCACTCTCCCCCCAGGGGGCTTTTATGTGGAAGTTAATTTTTAAAGCACCAAAGGAAGTGTCTCAAAGAAAAATCTGAATGCAGGATGAGTGGTGCCTGGCGCCTGGCTGAGGTTGGGGCTGGGGAAAGAGAGGCCACCTTTCTCACAGGTCCAGGAAGCCTGCCTCAGGTGTCACTATGTACAAATAGGCTTTAAAAGCCCATTCCAGCCTCATGGCTGGAAATGGCCCATTTTGGAGTGGGCAGGTGTGCGGTGATGGTACCCAAACTCGCTCTTCTCTCTGCATCTGTGTGGTGGCCTCTGGTGTCACTCAGCAGCATGAACCAGAATCCGCAGCTCACCCTGGGCCCTGCACCTGCCCGTGCTTCCCCCTAACCCCTATCTGTCAGGTTCGCCTAAGCCCCTCCTGGTCCCCTGCCTCCTGCCTCCCACAGGGCACCCCTCACTGGCCACCTCTGTTTCTCCACTCTTCCCCGGCTCCTTCAGGCACCCCTTTCCCCCATCCTGCTGCCCTCTGCAAACCTCCACTAATCCTTTGCATCCTCCTCCAAGGCCTGAGTGTCCAGCACTGTTGACCTGCCTGGCTGACCACCCTGAACTCTTCTTCCTCAAGTACCCCTCACTCCAGCCCACAGCTCTTCGCCCCTGCTGTCCGCCCTGCCTGGAGCTCTCTGCCTCTTGACTTGGCCACCCCTTCCCACCCAGCAGCACAAGACCTCAGGTCCCTGTATTTTCCCTGTACCTTGTATCTCTGTGTGAGCTCTTATCTCAGTATGACTTCGTGTGATAATTTATCTCTCTCTGATCAGGTTGGAAACCCCCCTGGGGCCTGGGACCATTAGGCACAGTGCCTGGATCTCAGCAGGCAGGTATACAAAGGCATTCCTTAAATGCAGGGCCAGCTACTGAATTTGAATAGGCTGATGCAGAATGAATGTGTGAAGCTTTTTGTGCAAAAATGATCAAAAATTCCAAGACAGTGACAGTGGAGCTGAAACCCAGCGTGGGGCCGTCTAAGTGCCAGGCACCATATGATAGCAAAGGCCACAGGCCCAGCAGCTGCCCCTGCTGGGACGATTGTTCACCTACCCCTTAACTGTGCCTTGGGCCCTGTCTCAGCTACCTACTTACTCAAGGTAACAAACAACCAAAGCTTAGGCTCTGGTTCTCCACTCTCAAGGTGTTGACCAGGCTATGCTCCTTTAGTTTGTTCTGGGGAAGAATCTGATTCCAGGCTCATTCAGCTTCTTGCAGGTGTAGGAATGATGTCCCATTTCTTTGCCAGCTGTCAGGCAGGGGTCTCTCCCAGCTCCCAGAGGTCATGAAGAGCTCATTGCCAGGAAGGCTCCTGCCTCTTCAAAGCCAGTAGCCACAGCGGATCTTTCTCAGGCTTCAAATCGCTGTCTCTGATCTCTCAACCTAGACTTTAGGCCCTAAAGTTTAGGGGGTAAGGTGATTAGGTCAGGCCCACCAGATCATGTCCCTCTCCTAAAGGCAACTCATTAACAACCTTGATTATGTCTGAAAAATCCCTTTTGCCATGTCAGGTAACTGCGACCCAGAGTGACATCCATCACATTCTCCCTTCTGCCCACACTCAAAGGCAAAGAACAGCACAGGGCACATGCACCAGGGACAAGGACCTCAGGGGTGTCCTGGAATTGTGCCACCCAGGCCCATCTATTCTATTCCAACTTATCAAGGGTTCTGTTTCATGGGGCTGTTAGTCCTAAATAACAGATGTGTGATGGTTAATTTTATGTGACTACCTGGCCAGGCTGTGATGACCAGATTTATGAAATTTTACAAAGAGGCGACCAACACATAGAGAATATTTTGTAGATATTTTGTACAATTTTGTAATGAATATTTTGTACATAAAGGTATATTTAGCTACAATTTCCCATTTCCCCCATGTATAGTGACCGTATGGGTGACCTTTGGGACACCCTGTATGTATGTCCTATCGGGACTTTTTCCTCTGGGAAGCCCTGATTGACACAGTATGGGAACCACGGTATATAGTAGATATTCAATGAATGCCGAGCATATTTTTTTCCCGACAAATTCAGCCACAGTTTATTAAGAGCCCATCCCACGACAGACCTCATGCTAAGGCACGAGATGTAAGGAGGTCTGGGTTGGAGAGGCTCACCACGCCCCCTGTCCATCATCTCTGACCTCTGATTCGTGTGGTCAAGTGTCACCTTCCTTGTACAATGAACAAAATGAGGCTCCCACAAGGTAAGCGACTTGTCCAAGTTGGTAGAGCTATTAAGAAGCAAAAACCACACATGACCCAAGTCCATGGTCTTGGTCACCATGCAAATTTTTTTTTTTTTTAGTGGCTTTTTGATCTTTCAGGAATTCTGTTTTCTTATTTCTCTGCCTACTGGGTGAGGACAGTCATTCCCCCCATGTGATGGAAGGAAAGCTGAAATGCAGAGATGTTCTGGAGGGTGACGCTGGGTCCCAGCCAGGACTTAACAACTTGCCTTCCCCCCGGGGCCTCCCTTGGCTCACTGCAGCCAAGCGACAAAGTCAGGGAAGAGCATCCCATCCGCCCAGCTGAGTCATGCTCTCCCAGAACTGCGAGGTCCGCCCAGCCATGTGTTCCGCTAAATGAGCTTTGCTGTTAGTGCAATTAGAGCTGCTTTTGGAAGCCTTGTCTCTGTTGTGTTTCTCTCGCCTCAGTGCAGCCCAAGATGTTCATTTCCCTGAGCCAGGAGCCTTCACGAGGTGCTAAGAAACAGAGTCTGAGCTGTAAACACGCCTGGATGTTCCCTTGCTGCTCAGCCTGGAGCTGAGGGATGCTGAAGGGGATCAGGGCCTCGTGCAGTTATGACCTGAAGCTTATTTCTATTGGAAGCTTTTTAAGGTTATTGAACTGAACCCCCTGTTGGCTCTGGTTATGCTACTATGGAGACTGACTCCACCAGGATCAGGCTCTGCACTGTGGATCCAACACCAGCCAGTAGCGGACTTCCCTCCGAGCCTTGGTCTGTTTACTGTGTATCAGTTAGCTTTTGCTGCATAACAAACAAGCCCAGAATTCACTGGCTTGAAACAAGAAGCCTTTATTGTTATTCTTGAGTCTGTAGATCAGCAGAGTGATTCTTCTGGACTCTCTGGACTTACTCATTTATCTGTGGTCAGATCCAGCTTAGATAGAGAGCTCCTCTGAGCTTGCTGAGCTCTCTCTCAAGCTTTGGGTTTGGCTGGCTAGGATGACCTTGACTGGGACAACTGGGCTCTCCTCTCCATCTGTGTGGGTTGGCCTAGGCTTCCTCTCAGGGCAGATGGGCAGGGTGCTGAGAAATCCCAGTATCTAGCAAGCCTCCTGGTGTGTGGGACACTAGGATAGCACTTTGTTCATTCTGCCCCATTCTTTTGCCCAAAACAAGTCACAGGCAGGCTTTACTCAAGAGCTGGAAAACAGACTTTGCCTCTTGATAGGAGATGACACAAAGTCACATGGCATTGTGTGGGCACAGGGAGGGCTTGAAGCTTATAGCCATTTGGTAGTCAGGCCATCATAATCTATGTCGCAGCCACTCGTTTTTCTTCTTTGTACTTTCTTTTTTTTTTTTTTTTGCAGTTTTTGGCTGGGGCTGGGTTTGAACCCACCACCTCTGGTATATGGGGCCAGCGCCTTACTCCTTTGAGCCACAGGCACTGCCCTTTTCTTTGTACTTTTGCTGTTCAGCATCCGTTTCCTCATACCCACATCATGTTTTGGGGGAAACCCCCTCTTCCATACTATCATTGGGTAGGACTGTGAATTAAGAGTGCTCCCTTGCCACAAAGCAGGGTCATGGCCATGCCAGCCATCAAGACTCTCTATCCCCGGACAATGAATTTGGGGCAGAGAGTAGCCAAGACTGGATGTGGCTGGATTCTTGTGTCCAGTCATTCCAGTGGTGGCTCTCACAGTTCTTGTTCCTCTGCCCATCCCTCAACGGTACACATTGCATCTGTTTGCATCTATTGGGGCATCCAGAGAAAAGGGCCTGAAAGCACATACATATGTTCATAGGAGTTGTTGGTCCCCAGGATCACAGGTACTGGCAAGTTTGCAGCAGACAACTTTCTTTTTTTGCGTTTTTTTTCTTGGCCGGGGCCAGGCCCTGAACCCACCATCCCTGGGATACGGGGCCGGTACCCTACTCCTTGAGCCACAGGCACGGTCCAGCAGATGACTTTCAAGATCCTTGGGATCTTGTCACACTCTTGACCCCTTACACAGTTTAGCCTGAGTGTCACTATAGCTTGATACAGTGGCCTGGGAAGGTGCTGAAGGCTTGTTTGAGGCTCCAAAGCTCATGTGGGCTCCGTCTGAGGCTGCACCAGTGACCAGAAGGCACAGGAAAGTGTCCATGCCAGGTGACCTTCTCTGCAGCCTGACCAGGGACATTCTTGTGGCCCAGACAGTGACAAGGTCTGAGAGCTTTGGGCAGGACCCAGTGCTGTCCCTGGGGTGGGGGGTAGAGGGAACTGGCCAGCTGGTGACCTTTGGAGGGCACCTTAGCCTTTCCCTAAAACAGCACTTCCCAGCTGGGAGTGACTGTGCTTCCCGGTTGGCAATGTCTGGGGATGTTGGAATCCAGCGGGCAGAGGCTGGAGATGCTGCTGAAGACCCCACAGCACACAGGGCAGCCACCGCCCCTGCAGAGAACTGTCCCATACACGAGGTCAAGACTACACTTGCAAAGCCGTAGTCTGAGGAAGTCTGTGGACACCCAAGTCCAAGGTCCCAAATTCAGACCCAGCCTCTTCTACTCCCTCCTGAACTCCCCCTATCCTGGGTTCCCCGTCTACTGTCTAGGAACAATAGTCCCTGTGGGACTGTGATGAGAATGCAACAAGGCAAGGCAAGCGAAGATCACACATGCGAAGCTCAGCCGGTGACAGAACTGTGTCCCCAGCACACGCTCGCATCTGCTCCCATGTGGCTGAGTGCATGAGTGGGCCCAGATGAGAGGAGACGTGCGCCGGGGCTCCAGGCTGTCTGCAGGGGCACCGCCTCTCCTAAATCACAGCCGCTCCTCAGATGGCGGGCGGGCCGGCTGCCACCAAGCTGTCTCCTGGTGCTTTTGTGACAAAGAAACTTGGGCTGCACAGCAGCCCTCCTCAGCTGAGGGCTCCAGACTTTCTGGAAGAAAATTTGTACTCTGTGTGGGCCCAACCTCTTCCCCCACCACATAAAGGATGGGAGAGTCACTGGTACCAGCTGTGAATCTCTCCTGCTGGGATGGCCTGCCTGGGACCCAGCTTCCTCCTCAGGTGTCCCCTCTACCCCACTTGCCTGGCTACCGTTCCAGTGCCCTTGCTATGGGGACCTCGTGGCCTCATCCTCACCTCCAGAGTGGAACCAACTGCACTTCCTCAAGTGTGACCCTAACTGTCACCACCGCCCTCACCCTGTTGCTTCACAGCTTAGCATGGTCCCGAGGCCCCCAGGGCAACCCTCATCCCTACCGGGACTCTGCAGGGCCTCAGGCTGTTTTTCTCTCTTCTTCCCTGCTCTACTGTCATGCTCTGGGGAGACACACAGGCACGTACACATACACGTGGACACACGGGCACAGAGGCCACCACACCCACCCCCAAGCTCTAGCTGCACTGGACCACACACACATCTGTTCTCACACCTAGGGCTTCCCTTGACCTCGAACCCTCTCCCTGACTGGGCGCACCTGCTCACTCTGGAGCCCCCACGCAACAGGAGCCCCCCTTGGCCTCCCATAGCGCCATGGCCACAACTGGATGATTATCTCATTGGGCCCTCACCAAACTGCAGATAAGGACACGGGGTATAGAGAAGCTGAATTCCTTGCCCCAAGTCATAAAGCCTCTAGGTTTGGAGCCAGTATTTGTGCCCCACAGACACTCCTCAGAGCCTGCAGGCCGACAGCCACACTGTGCTGTGGTCTCCAGAAGGCTGACTATCCCCAGGCTCCCACAACACCTGGCTGTCTCCTAGAGCTTTGCCGCCTGAAGAAGTTTCCTGAATGCCTCTGCCCAGGGCTGATTCTGGAAGCCAAGTTCTGTCCTCAGAGCCCATGCCTGGCTCCCAGGCACTGCGGCCCCATTGCTGCCCCAAGGACCTTTTGGCTCAACTGCCCTCTGAGCTCTTTGAAGGACTGTCTGGAAGAATTTCTTTTCCTCCATCTCCCAGCGGCCTCCTAGCAAAGGCCTGAGCCCCTGGCCCTCCGTGCCATCACGGAGCTGCTCCCGTGGACGTCCCTCCAGCATCCAGTCTCTCTGCTGCATGGCTCTCTGCAAAGAGACCATTGGGGACCCCTCATCCCGCACAGAGAGTCCTTCTTCAGCCAGATGGCACACGGCCTTGCTTTAAGGCTGACGTGTGAAGAGGAGGCACACATGGACCCTCCTCTCTGCCTGCCTCTGGCTCCTCCGTGCTATTTGTATTGCTGACATGTGCCCGGCACATGGTATTCTAAGCACTCACATGCACCATCTCATCTAGTTCTCACAACTGTCCCATGAGAAAGTGTTGTTACTATCCCCATATTACTGTCAGGGACCCAAGACATTGTGTGGCTGGAGAACATGCCATGGTTACTTTAGGAGTGAGGCCAACCTTCCAGCCCAGGGCACCGAGGCCTCTGCAGATGCTGTTGGCAAAGATGGAGCTCACATGTCCCCAGGGCCATAGCCCAGAGCCTCAGTTTCTTACAGCGGGGGACTAAGGAAACTTCCAAATTTAAATGATTCTTTGGAATGACCCAGCCAGGTGTACAGTAAAGGAGTGATGGTATTTAACAAATTGAACCTGCTGCACCTGCTCCCACCAGCACAGGGAGAATCTCGGAACCCCCGTGGTCGTCTCGAGTCGTGCGGTTGCAGGTCCGCCAGCCTGTTCAGATGGTGCCTCCCCTGCCTGTGTGCAGACTGCAGGGGGTGCTGCTGAGTCCTGAAGCTGGCCAGGGCTGCATCCTGACCGTGCGCACCCTCCCTGGCCCTCTTTCTCCCTAAAGGGTATTACAAAGTCATTCTTACAACTGCATTGATGTAAAGACGAATATAATCCAGGGTGGATTTGGTGTGCCTTACTGTCATAATATTTATTTTTTCTTCTGATTTTAAAAGAAATCAAAACATTGAGCAGTGACTATAGCACAAAGGAGTAGGGTGCTAGCCCCATATACCAGAGGCGGAAGGTTCGAACCCGGCCCCAGCCAAAAACTGCAAAAAAAAAGAAAGAAAGAAAGAAAAAGAAATCAAAACATTTTCATAGGACCCTAAATGTTCAAATGTTCTGTGGGTTAGGGCATTATGCTTACTGCCCTGAAGTGGGCAGCCACCGTCCTCTGCCTGGTGCCCACCTGCACCCTGGGGCCAGCGCTGCTCTGTGGGAGGGCAGGGTCTCCCTGGGTAGCTCTGACGGCCTGTTTAACCCCTCTTCTCTCAGGGGCTAGAAGCCACAGTGGGCAGGCAAGGAAGGGGAGAACTCCACCCCACCCTCCTTCATTTTCTCTATACCCTAAACTCTTCCAGTCCCCAGCCCCAAAGGACTCTGGGTGTCAGTTCATGCTAGCAAGCATTGCAAGGAGTCAAGGCCCATCAGTTCTCTGATATCAGGCTGTGAATTCTAGCTGAGCTGCCACTCATCCTTCCCATATACTAGGACTCAGCCCCAGCTGGCTACCTCAGCAGAGAAAGAGCAGCAGGGAGCCTGGTGCCACATCGAAATGGAAATCGCAGCCGTGATCCTAGAACCTTCCAGGAGCGCCGCCCTTTAGGGAAAGATGAAATTACTGACAAGTTAAGTGCAAGAGGAGTTTGGTGTGAATTCTGTGTTTCCTGAGACTCCAAGGAGGATGCCCTGATATCAAGCTTTTCAGATGCTCAGCCTCTACGTTGGGGAGACAGAGTTGATGGTCTGAAAATCAGCTTTAAGTTGCAAGAGGCTGGCGCAGAGATGGCAGCGTGTCGGCAGCCATTCCTGAAGTACCCACTCCTGGCCAGACCATCATCACATTTCTGTTGTTGATTTGTTTTGTCACTCCAACTAAACCCTCATGGACGGCAGAGGATGTCTCAATTTTTGCTGGAAAACTGAGGGGGAAATGTCATATTATTACTATCATTTAAATGGTGGAGTTTTTTCCCAGGTATTTGGTTGTTTTAGGTAACATGGTGATGAAGTTCTTTGTAATCAAAGTTTGGGGTGTGAAAACTTTCAAGTTCTTCAATCGTTCCGACAGACTGTTTACACAGGGTTATTATAACTTCCATTCTGCGGGTGTGCCGTGAGGATGGCAATTTGTCTCTCTACTGTTGCCAGGTTTATAAACCAAAATAAATTTTAGTATTCAAAACAAATTTTAGTATTCGAAAATTTCTATTTTTTAAAATTAGGAAATAAAAAGATGAACCACACCAGAGACTGATGTCTATTGGATTACGAGGAACTAAATCCCTTAGTTATGGTTCAAGTACAATAAAAACTAAAAGGATGTTGCTCACCAGAATTCTGGTGGACCTGGAAAGGAATCTTTCGTAATTACTCTACTAATTTATTACATAGTAACAGAGCAGGGAGAGAGTTTGTTCCTGTAAATAGGTTAGGCATGTCCATGACAGGCAGGATTAATCTCTTAATTTGCTTTTTTATAGATAATTCACAAAGAAGATCCAACCCATGCCTGTCAAAACAATTACAAATTCCGAATTTATGGAGGCCACATTACTGAGTGTTGACCACACAGCACTGCAGGTGCAGAAGATGTGATGTCAGGTGATGATCTAATTGAGGCATCAGTGGAAACGGCACAAATTCTGCTGTTCTGGGCCTTCTTTTTGGTAATTAACCCTAAGCCTCTGGGAAGCTTCCAGGCTGAAAACCCTTCTCCCTAATCCTTTTAACAAATGGTCTCTTCCTTCCCTCCGTCCACATTCTCCACAAGTCCGAAGGGGGAAATAGCTGGGCCTCTGTGACAGGGGTGGGAAAAATTTGGTAACTGGAGCAGGTGGTACCACCTGTGGTTGGCTCCAATTCCAGGCTCACAACTGCTGCTCAGCTGCAGAGACCCAAATCCCAAGGTTTTCTGAGGATTTTCCCACCATCTGGGCTTAGGAATTCCCATGCCCAGCAGCTTCCTCATGAGCCAAAGTGTCCCATTTCAAATGTTACCAGTGTCCTCAGAGGATCCGTTCACAGCCTCTTCTTTCCCGGAGACATTTTAATCCTCTCCCGCCTGGGCCCCCCTGCCTCCTTCAGCAATTTTGTCCCATCTGTCTTCCAGCCATGACTGTCCATCCAAAGAAGGCCTTCCACCCTGCTCCGCATCCAAGCCTAGTTCAAAAGGAACTTGGAAAATCCCCCATAATATTCTGTCACCCTTTGCTATCATCCTGGTCTTGCTATTCCAACAAAAGAAAGAAATATTTCAACGTTTCTGAAAAAATCTCTTCCTGTCCTCCGTTTGTCTCGGCAGGTCACCTGCTCACTATTTAGTAACCCCAGGGTTCAACATAAGATGAGATCAGTGACCAATGTTCTTCTGACAAGGACCCCCACATTCTCCTGCCTTTCTTTTCCTGACATCCTCTGCATTCCTTGGCTCTTGGAAAAGATGGAATCACACCATTCATTCATTTATTCAATAGACTTTCCAGAACACAAACTTGGTTCTGGGCTTTGAACGACCAACAGGAACAGCCACAATAATGGCCAACATTTATTGGGTACTTCACTGAGTCCTGCCCGCACCAGGACGGTGGGGTACATTATCCCAGTGAACCCTCACAACCACGCTCTGGAGAGACAGCCTTACTACCTCCAGGTTAAAAAGCAAGTATACTCAGGTCAATTCTCCTGCTCAAACCACAACTAGGAAAACAACTAACCGGCAAGCACCAAGGTTACAGAGCTCACCAGCCATCGCAGCTTCCCATAAAACTCCAGGGGAGCATGGACACATTCCTGCATGCAGCTTCATGCTGGGAAAGATCATTTTAGCAAATGTGCATTTTTGCGTCATTGTCATCTGACATAAGTCAAGACAACATTGATTACATTGTATGGAACAAACAGAATTTGGGTAAAGCAAAAGTAATATTTTCTGCTAGGGATAAACATTTCCTTGAAATATGAAGCACAAATAAATGATATGCTTGATACTCAGCTGTGACAAATACAAAGATGTCACTCAGATTCCTGCCTTTCTGCAGCCTCATCCTTTGTAATGTGATTATGTGGGGCCCATTAGCAAGATGCAGAATTTATCCCCACACTCTTGGAATCTGGGCTGCCATGTGACTTGCTTCAAATGGCCAGACACATGAGAGACCCCACAGGCTTCTCTTCTCTCCTCTTAGACCCCTACTCCCACCATGAGCATGAGCCGGGCTGGCCTGCTGGTGGATGAGCCAGGTCACTCCAGCCAACAAGGCTACCCTGGACTGGCCAGTCCCAAGTCAAACCCCCAGCTGACTGCAGATGCTCAAGTAAACCCCGCTGAGATGAACGGGAACACTCAGACGACCCACAGACTTACGGGTGGGGTGGAGATCATATTATTAAGCCCCTAAATCAGGGGTCCTCAAACTTTTTAAACAGGGGGCCAGTTCACTGTCCCTCAGACCGTTGGAGGGCCGGACTGTGGGCCCCGGGATGAGTTGGCTGCTAAGCAGGACAGGCAGTGGCGGCAAAAACACCCAGCAGGTCGAATACATGTCCTAGGCAGGCTGCATGTGGCCCACAGGCTGTAGTTTGAGGACACCTGCATGTTGCCCTGATCTGCCAGGAAGCAATAGCTAACTGATACAAAAGCTAACCAAACTTTAAGCGTTCTTCTTCCTCTCTCATGGAGATGGGTCATTTGAATGTAGGCAACACTTGGCCCCACGGCAGTGAGGAACCACATGGGGAGCCCAGAGCCACGTGAGCCATGGTTCAGAGCCCTTCCACTGCATTTGAGGGCTGAAGCAAACAGAATTTATTGGCTCCAAAATATAAAACAAGACAAAACAAAGGAAAGGAAAAACCAAAACACACTTGCAAAATAAAACTGCTCCATTAAATGTCTTTAAAACAGTGTCAACTAGTCTCCTGCGGCTCTATTAATACGTAACTGTGGGAATTGAATACAATTTAGGCCATATGAATAGTTACTTCTTAATAAGGTCCCAAATTTTTTAAAAGTAAGAAAATTTTAAATTATCACCTCTGTCACTTTTACTAAGCCAAATCTCACATAAACACCCAAAGTAAGAAACTTTGCAGAAAATTTTGCAGGCCCCCAGTGATCACCAAGCATGGGACGTGTCTGCACTTTCAGTGTGCCTCGGCCTATGACCTCTGAAAGTGACCCTGCCCGGGGTCTGCCAACGTCCCTGTAAAATCAGCTCTGGGAAAATACCTCTCTTTTCTCAGACGGAGCAACTGAGAACTTGGGAAGCTGAAGGTTCTCCTCTGGGGACAGTTAGTTTGGGTCTGACTAATCAGTGATTTTTAACCGGTGGGCCGTGGCACACTGTGAGAAGATCTTAAGTGTGCCCAGGACGTTTTTAAGGATCATTAATTCAATTGTTTTCAAAAGAAGTTCAAAGCACAGTAAATATAATCTTTCTTTTTTTTCTTTACTCTTTTTTTTTGATCAACATAATTTAAGCGTGCTGAGGAAGTTTAGATATAGGTACAAGTGTGCCATGAGATAAAAAGGTTGAAAACCACTGGTGTAGAAAAGAAAATAGTGACCTATTCTCACATAAATTGGATTTAATTTTGACCAAAGTGCATTACATAAACATTAATTTTTAATTCAACTAGTTAATATGTTTTTAGGATATTGCATCCTCATTTATAAGTGAAATATGTCTGTAATTTCCCCTTTATAATATACATTTTCTCCGATTTTAATATCAGGTGTACCCAGATCAAGTAGAATGATTTTGAAGTATTTCTTCTTTTTCTATTGTCTATAAGATTTGGCAAGATTTATTTTTTGAAATTATCTTTTACTTTTATTTTAAATATTAGTTGTCTAGTTTTTTGTTGTTGTTGTTTGTTTTTTTCAGTTTTTGGCCGGGGCTGTGTTTGAACCTGCCACCTCCAGCATATGGGGCTGGCACCCTACCCCTTTGAGCCACAGGCGCCACCCAGTTGTCTATTTTTTGACACTTAAAAAAAAAATAAGAAGTTAACCAATGACTCCATCCTGAATCTCAGAGTCAAAGCATTCTATAATAGACATACTCTTATTTGACAATGCAAATGTTACTTTCTTTGCATTGTTATTATTATTGCTTGATATTTCAATGCAGCAATCGTCTGATTTCTTTTCTGAATGTATTTATGTTCGCTTATTCTTTACACGGTTTTTGTTTCTAGTCCTTATCTTAACCATTGTTATTGTTATTAAATTTTAAGCCTTTTTAATTTTGTGAAGGCAAAAAATGGAAACCTAATACACACATGTACATGTAAAATAAATAAATAAATAAATAAAACAAAAAACCCCCACTGGTATAGAGAGAGACAGACGCACTGGCTCTGGCTGACAGAAGCGCCCCATTGGGGCAGGTCCAGCAGAGGAGCCATGCTTCCCTGGGGCCCTGGGGCTCCCTGGGGTCTGTGGGCTCACCTGCTCTCTCACAAGGCCAGGACCCTGCGGTGTTCATCTCTGCAAACCTGGGCAGAGTGTCTCAATGCCACGCTTATGACAGTAAAGCCCCGATAACCGTCAGAATGTGTATGCACAACGCAAACTATATATAGACCAACACCAAGGTCTTGACCTTGATCTCCCCTGCCCCTCTGGCTGACTAGTGTTCCCCCATCCCCCCTCCCAGGAGAATTGGTCATCAGGCCAGCCCTGTAGGCCCTCAGAGGTAAAAGTAGGGAAAGGAGTTTCCTGGAGTGGGATGGGGCAGGATCTGGCAGGTGCGAGAGAGAAAGTGGGAGAAGCTTCAGGGAGGACCTCAGCCAGTGCAGCTCATCTCTGCATCTCCTTCCTGGCACAGGGAAACTCAAGTGAAGAACTCGCTTTGCAGCCTGGTTTTGACTGCAAGAGGGAGAGAGTGGTGGGCTTCCCTGCATGCCTGCACCGCTCTCCTGTGTGTGCTCCTGTGCTGGGTGCCACCCAGTACAAAGCTGCAGGGCTGCAGCCCAGACTGGGTGGGGATGCAACAGACACTGGCCAGACAGAGCAGAGAGGAAAGAACATTCTAGGCAGAAAAACAACCCAAGCAAAGGTCACAGGTGGACAGGAACACTAACAGCTGCACAGGGTTTTGTGTGGCTGGAACCCCAGAAGGCTGGAGTGCTGGGCAAAGCCAGGTCACCAAGGCCACATGACCACAGCAAGGATTCACACCCACTTTATCTAAAGGGTGCTTGGCAATAGTATATTCTTAAGAACTGGCCTTTTATTTTTTTAATATTGACAGTATTTAACAAGAGAAAAGGCAAAAACCCTGGGAACTCGTCCCACCCCGTTCTAAGTGAGGATCATTTTTAAAACTGTCTAAGCCAGTTTAAAAGTAGGAAGCACCCGTGTTACCAGATCACTTTGGAGAACATTCAACAGCAATTCCAACATGTACTGATGTTTCCTTATCACTAACCTATATCTACAAGTACAGCTCCCGGATTCCAAGTCCCAAGGTTAATCAATTAATGACTAGGAAAATATTTCCCCTGGTTTTTGATCAAAGCAACTAAGTGAATAAATATGTGAGATATTTAAGGTTGAACTTTGGAACTCCCGATACTGAGACATGGGTATGACTGGGATGTGGTTGTGATAATTTCTTGGGAATCTCTGTGGTGATGTCACACGTTCACTGGCTACTGACTTGTGTAGTAGTTGCATTGTGATGTGGGAGGTGGTCTCTCTCTTCTTCCAACACTTTCAAAATAAAGAATGCAATTCATTCCTTTGAATTATTTATTTTTCCAATTTTTAGCATCAAGATGTTTCGTGGACCACAGGGTATAGAGGGAAGTAAAGGGAGATGACCTTGGGTCTCCTCCAGTGAGAAACGTGGGACAGACATGTGCTTGAAAGATGGAAGTGTCTGCATAAGCCCCTCAAGATGCATTTCATTCAGCAGGCTAGAACCTGATGGAAACCATGGTTTATCTTGGAAGAGGCACTTAATTCACTTACTTCAAGACAGGCGTGATGTCACACTCAGCACACGCGGCTTACCAGGTACCTGCGACGGGCCTTGCTGGGATCTACTGCTTGTTGCTGGGTATCAGAGCCCAGGCTGACCCTTTCCTCATAACCTCCTACCAGTGATTGGTTCAAGGATAGACACATGGCCCAGGTTGGCCCAATCACAGTGGAACCCATGGAAATTTACAGGAGCAGATGTGGACAGTGCTCTCTCTTCACTCTTTGACTTGAAGTAAGAATTGCTGATAATTCCTGGATTCTCTTTAGCAAATGAGGGTACAGTGCCCACATCGGAATTTTTATCCCATTCCATGAGTGTAAGGAACTGGAGGGATTCTGATGAAAGGAAATTGTATCCTTGCACGAAATCCAAATATGGAAGGCAGGCCGTTCTGCAAGAAGAGCCAGAGGCAGTGTCAGCAAGAGCCAAGCCAGTCCCTTCCCCTCTCCTGGGCTGAAGGCCGTCTGCCCTTTCTTCTAGGCCTGTGTCTTCCTTGCTCCTCCCTGTCTCTAAACCCAGCTGTCACCCATGCCCCTTGAACAGGCAGGGGGGCTCCCCTTCCCAGCTGCCAGGTCACCTCCACTCCCCACTCCCAGTATCTGACCAGTTCACTTTGCTATTCCCCCTCCAAACCCCTGGAGGACAGATCTTCAGGTATCCAGCCCTGATCCAATCAGATATGCCCAGAGCGGTGACATCAAGTAATATACACTTTGCCATAGGGATCCACCCTGGGGAGGGGGAGATTAAGTTGATTTTTATTTTTAATGGGCTCTACAAACACAGCCAAAAGGTCTGGTGTGTGTGGACAGGGACCTTGAATTTTAAGAAAAGATCGTCATCCTAGTAAAAAGATGAAAACGCTACTTCTTTGAGATGGGGACCTCTTGCTTCTGAAAACAGCCGCTGTTCTGGACAAACAAATTGGTGCGTGCTCAAAGCGGGTGTCCGCTCAGCAGGAAGGAAGAAGGGGTAACCATGTTCCGTTGGTAATGGCTCCCACGGCCCACCCCAGCGTGAGCAAAATTCCAAACAGAAATCTCCTCCAGGAACCTGATGGGGCAGAGGGGAGTCTCCACAGCCCTGGGCGGCTCCCAGTCCTTTCTCTAACAAGACTTGCCCCGGGGTTGTTCATAGTGTCTCTACACATAAACCACTTTATCTCACTTTAACCCAAACGCGTTTCCCATTCTAGCCCATCGCTGTTCCCTGTCCCCTAAGTAAGCTGTGTCCCTTCCTACCTCCTTATAGGCCCTGTCACTTTGGGAAATTACTTCATCTGTTCGATCCTCAGTAGGTTACTCATCTACAGATGTGGATAAGAAGAATACGTTCCTCAAATCCGGCAATGTTTACCAGAAGTACGGCTGTCCCTGCCCTCTACATCCGTCTCACTGTAGAAATCTTCCTACAGATTGACCTTCACGTGGGTGAGATGACAGTCCTAGGGTTATTTTTCGTAGTAGTATTTGTCATAGCAAAATATTGGAAGAAACCCCATCATCCATTAACAGGTGTCAGCTGAATAAACTATGGTATATCCACCCAGTGGAAAACTGTATGATCATAAAGTGAGAACAAGGTCTTTGTGCTGACACAGAAAATTCTCCTGGATACATTAAGCAAAAACAGCAAAGTACAAAAAACGTTCAATATAATACAAAATTAATATTCGGTCCTTATCCCTGGTTTCCAGCAAAGAGTTCCTACAACTCTTGGAATTTTCAGTCTTTTGCATGCTAATGAAATGGCTGCAGAGTGGTGGCAGTGAATATTTACCCCGAAGGCCACAATTAGAGAGCTGGGACTTTCTGTCTCACCCAGAAGTCCAGGATTGAGTTCGATCATCTGGACTAAAGATTTGATCAGTCACGCCAATGCAATGAAACCTTCACAATAAGCTTTGAACAGGGGGCTTCTGGGAGTTTCCATGTTGGTGAAGGCGCTGACATGCTGGGAAGCTCTGCACCCCCATCCCCTGACCCATGCATCTCTTCCATGTGGCTGTCCCAAGTTAGGCTGCCGGCATCCATAGAGCACTTTCCTAAGTTCTGAGGGTCATTCTAGTGAATTATCAAACACGGGGGGTGGTTTGTAGAACCCCCAAATTTATAGTCATCCGGACAGAAATGCGGTCACTTGGGGACCCCGCTTGTGGCTGCTGTCTGAAGTAGGGGCACGCTTGTGGCAGTGAGGCTCCCCTGTGGGATGTGATGAGAACTCCAGGTAGATAATATCAGAATCGAGTCACTGGGCACACAGTGATGCTCTAGAATTGGTGTGAAAAACAACATGGATTTGGTGTCAGAAAAAAATAAAAAACCTCACACATTTGGTGGTGGAAGTGGTGGCAGAAGAAAACATTGTTGTATGCTGACTTCTGTGTAAGGAAGACGTGGAAACAAGAGTGTTTGTGTTCACTCATGGTTTGCACAGTGAAATGCCAGTGGGCCGAGCAGCGACAGTGACGAAGTGGGCACGGAGGAGAAACAGGTGGCTGGGGAAGACGTCCCTAGGCAGAGTTTGTTCACAGTTTCAACTTCTGAATCATGTTAGGGTTTTCTTATTCAATGTTTTAATCACAATTTCCTTCTTCATGAAATTATCATGAGCCTTAACTCCTCGCATGTCATGAATTAATCATGATGTGGACAGGTGAGGACAAACTCGTAGCCATGAGATCATGGGCTGGTAACCCCCCTGGGCCTCAATTTTTCCTGATAATCTGTACAATGGGGACAAGATTAGTATCAACATCATGGAACTGTACTGAGAGTGCATACTTCGAATAAAGGACTTGGAGTGCATTTTGGGCTCCTCAGACACGCTTTGTACTTGGAGAGCTCCCAGGGACATCTGTGGAATGACCAAATCAGGAACATAGCTTTACGGGAAACCTTGCTCGCAGGTAACCTAAAATAGTCTCTTAATGACAGCCCCTGATTTTCAATACTAAACTCAGACTCAAAGATAGAAGGAAAAGAGAAAGAAAAATACCAAGATACACCATGGAATACAGCCATTAAAAAAGAGGGAGACTTTGCATCTTTTGTATTACCCTGGATAGAGTTGAAACACATTCTTCTTAGTAAAGTATCAGAAGAATGGAGAAGCAAGAATCCAATGTACTTGATCTAATACAAAGCCAGTAGATAATCTAATACACACCCACACTAGAGAAAAACTCAAATCAATTCAAGGTGGGAGGTGAGGGGCTGAGGGAGCGGGGAGGGAGAAGGAGGGTGGAGTTACAGTGTACAGCACACCTCTTGGGGTGGGACACCATTGTAAGGCGGACTTTACCTAACAAGCACAAGCAGTGTAACCTAATCCTTTGTACCCTCAATGAACCTGAACCAAAAAATGTTTTAAAAAAGAAAATACCAAAATATGAAAGCAATGAAGAAGTGGCCAGAGAGGCCAGAAACAGCACAGTAGTGGTGTTGGAAGAGAAATCTGAGACTCCAGGGGGAAAAAAAATTAGGGATGGCCTGGGGAAGGTCTTTCAACTGGAAAGTTATACCAAGTCCTAATTGGAATAAAGTGAAAGAAAAAAAATCCTCGCCTAGACACTTCCTACTAAGACTGCAGAACATCTAGGATGAAGACAAAAACATGAAAGCCACCAGAGAGAAAAGATAAATTATCTACAAGAAGAGGGAGTGGTCTTGGAGAAGATTTCTAACCAGCAAAAACTGACATCAGGAAAGAATGAAATAGCATCCTCGATCAGCTGAGGGACGCCTGCTATCAACCGAAAATTCTATCCCCAGCAAAACTATCACCGACAAATTCCAACATAAAGATATTTGCAGATAGACAAGATATGGAAAATCTACTGCCTGTGGCAGGTGTTGGCAAACTAAAGCCCACTGGCCAAATATGACCCATGGGCCATGTATCTACGGCTACTGACTAGGCATTTTATTTCCAAAAACAGTAAAGTAATTATTAAGAGTAAAACAGTGTAACAGTAAGAAATTTAGTGGTTAAATATTCACTACTGGCAGATTTTGCTGGCCTCTGCTCTAAAGGACTCATCATGTACACAGGTATCCATTCATTCAACATATATTTGATAAACATTTGGCGTGTGTTTGTCAGACTTACGCACAACGAGATAAAGAATGTCCAGTTCCCGGCCTTGGAAGATGAAAGCCTTTTTGTGGGTTCAACTAGAAGGCCGTTCTGCTGTTCTGTGAGGTGGTATTGAGAAGAGTCATAGTCTAGGGGTGTATCTAAGAACATCAACAGGACACAGAGATCACCTCACCCACAGATTCTCCTGTTTCCAGTGACGAGCTTGTGTGCACCCTGCCCACTCCAGGCATGCGAGGTGGTTCAAAGGTCACAGGTTGGCTTCGGTTCCCCGCTGCTCTCACTTGCACTCCACCTATTCCCTCTTCCCACCAGGCTCTGCCTCCCACCTGCTGCTCCTGGACCCCAAGTGTGGCTTTCCCCAAGGCATGAGCTCTGTGGCTGGCAGGGCTCCTCTCTCAGCTCTTCCTTGTTCCGGGACAAAGGTCTTCCCCACACTGGATATCCTCCCTGAACTGCGTGGCTGATTTGTCCTCATCTACTCCAACAAGCCACCTCCCTTCCCTGACTGGGTCAATGGCCCCTGCCCTGGGGCAGCTCCATTTCACCTCCTGGTATTCACATCTGGACTTACAGCAGGTCTACCGAGTGCCTTCCGCCTGCCCACAGTGCGCTAGACACTCCCCTGTGTGTCCAGATAGATTTTTTTTCTCTACCTCCATCCCTTGTCTGGGGCTGGTATTTTCCCCAAACCAGGGTAGCCACAGGCGACATTTGCTGTGCAGTTTAAAGTGGAGGATGAGGTCGACAGCCTTGGTTGTGAAAACCCCTTCATGAGATTAGCAGAAAGGAAGCCAGGGGAAAGGGCAGGTGCTCCTACAGGTTGTGCAAGGTCCTGCACACGGCGCTGAAGGCTAGGTGGATACTGGGAGCCAGACTAGGTCCTTGTGGTTCTTGCCAATCATACAGATAAATAGGGATTAACACAAGGCAGCTTCATGGGAGAGGTCAGTCTGAGTGGGGAAGGAAGAGAAGGGAGGAAGAAAGGGAAAGAGGAAGGCAGACAGGGGCACTGGACACCTTCCCTGTCCTGCAGAAGTTTTCTCTCTATGCCACGAATTCCTAATACCCCTGCCTCTTCTGTCTCTCACTCCACCCCATCATTTACCCAGGACTGTCCAGAGGGCTGGAAGATTCAAGAGACTCATCTAGGTGAGTGCGGGTGGCAAACACCTGTAATCCAAGCACTCTGAGAGTCCGAGACAGGTGGATTGCTTGAGCTCAGGAGTTCAAGACCAGCCTGAGTGAAAGCGAGACCCCGTGCCTACTGAAAATAGAAAAACTAGCTGGGCGTTGTGGTGGGCACCTGTAGTCCCAGCTACTAGGGAGGCTGCCGCAGGAGGATCATTTGAGCTCAAGAATTTGAGGTTGCTGTGAGCTATGAGGCCACAACTCTCAACCAAGGGCAGGCAACTATCTCAAAAAAGAACCACAACAAAAAGAAAACAAAAAAACATTCAAAAGAGACTCACCTAGCACAGAGGGTGGTTTCATGCTTTCATTCTGGCCTCTGACAGGTACTAATTCTCATAATTCCCCTGCGCTAGATACCACCCTGATCCCAACAATCCTGAAAATTCCTACCAGAAAAGCAAAAAGAAATGGCCTATTCAGTGACAGAGGGACCCAAGTGGATTTATAATGGCCTCAATAACAGGTACGTTGATTTGCTTGGGCTTTGAGATATTTAAGAATTTACATCTAAGTATTTTGGAGTTTGGAGAACATATGTCTTCCAGGGAGGGAGAAAATGAACTATCCTGACAAATTCTATAAATCACATGTTACTTCAAGGTCCATTCTAAGTCCAAAGATATGCTTCCATGAGAAAATTTTAGTCAAAAAGAAAAAAATGAAAGAAAGAAAAAAAGAAGGAAGAAAGGAAAAAAAAACCCCTGTTATTATAAAGACACTTGTACTAGGCTGATTATTGCAGCCCAATTTACAATCCCTAAAATGTGGAAACAGCCTAAATGTCCATCAACCCAGCAATGGATTGGTAAGCTGTGGTATATGTACACTATGGAATATTATTCAGCCATCAAAAACAATGGAGATTTTACAGCATTTGTACTAACCTGGATGGAGGTGGAACACATTATTCTTAGTGAAGCATCACAGGAATGGAGAAGAATTATATGTATTCAACTCTGATAGAAAAACAATTAATGACAATTAATGACACGGTGGAGCCTGGGGGAAGGGGAGACCAGACAGAGAAGGAGGGAGGGGGTGTGGGCAAGGAAAAAAAATAAGAAAGAAATTAGTGACTAATTCTTATATAAATTGTATTTAATTTGGACCAAAGTACATTACTTAAGCATTAATTTTTAATTCAACATGTTAATATGTTGTTTATCATATTGCATCCTCATTTATAAGTGAAATATGTTTGTAATTTCCCCCTTACAATAATATATTTTCTCCAATTTTAATATCAGGTGTGTCCAGATTAAGTAGAATGATTTTGAGGTATTTCTTTTTCTATTATCTATAAGATTTGGCATGATCTGTTTTTTTTAAATTATCTGTTACTTTCAT
This sequence comes from Otolemur garnettii, assembly GCF_000181295.1. Classification (NCBI taxonomy): domain Eukaryota; kingdom Metazoa; phylum Chordata; class Mammalia; order Primates; family Galagidae; genus Otolemur; species Otolemur garnettii. The sequence goes on along the minus strand of NW_003852418.1, from coordinate 19,106,915 downwards.
TTATAAATATTAGTTGTCTATTTTTTTGAGACTTTGGAAAAAACAAAATAAGAAGAAATTAACTGATCAAAGTAATCTGTAATAGACATACTCCTATCTGACAACGTGAATGTCACTTTCTTTGCATTATTACTATTATTATTGCTTAATATTTCATTGCAGCAATCATCTGATTTCTTTTCTGAATGTATTTATCTTCATTCGTTCTTTATGAGGTTTTTGTTCTCAGTCCTTATGTTAAATATTGCTATTGTCATTAAATTTAGCTTTTTTAATTCTGTAAAGGCAAAAGTGGAAACCTAATATACACATGTGTAAGTAAGAAAAATTAAAAAAAAAAGAAAAAGAAAAAAAGAGCTGGTGGCTGTATCAGGGCAAAGTTTGAAGTCTTGAACACTTCTTGATTAGGCCATGAGGTTGGCAGAGCCAGTATCACACACATTTTATAAATGGGGAAACTGAGGCTGAGAGGGTTTAAGGGTGGTCCCTGTAAAGGAGTTGGTGGCAAAGCCAGGTCTCCAGACCCAGCAGCCCTCCATTCTGGGCTGCACTGGCAGGCAACTGGGCCAGGGACCGGGCCGTGTTCAGACGAGCCCCTTGTGCTTTAGGGCTCTACTGTCACCATCTTTAAATTCTTGCTTGTTTGAGCCAGGGGCCCTGTACTCTCTGTAGCTGGCCCTGCTCACAACTCTGTGGGCCCAAATGCCAGAAAAGTCTTCTGCCCTGTGCGGGGCTTGGAATGCCCACTGTTCCGGGAGCACCTCTGCTGTCATCCTTTGCTCCAGGCCTTGGTGTTGTCCTGAGGGATCTCCTGGGCCCTGTGAGAGCCTCAGGTGAACACGGCAGCAGGTGCTACTTCACATCCTGCAGAATAAATGAGTACCCCACTCTCTCAGTTCATCAAAGTCGAACTCTCTAAAATGAGTTTAATTAAAACAAGAGGCTCTTGGGTTTTCTCAGATTAGCTCATGCTCAGACCTACTCAGAATATTGCATTTCCTTTTGCTCCTTAGCTGGGTCTCTGTCTGATTCCCTGCTTCCAATTCTTGATTTAAAGAGGGGTGGGGAAGGTAGGAAAGGAAAAGAAAGAAAACAGAGAACCCCCCACGCCTTCCTAATACCCCCAAGCTCCAGAGACGTCTTGTAAGTCTTAAAACCTTAAAAATGTTGTAATCGTGGTCGCTTCTGAGTTATAATTCTCAATGACTCTGAGCAGCAACTCCGGGGCTCTGTGCCTGGGATCCTGTGGTCATCTTGCCATCCCTGTGGGCCCGACAGGAACCTCCACATTGCCAGGAAGGCACAAGCGGCCCAGGGGAGCAATCAGCTCTCCCACAATTTCTCTCTTCCCAACTGCCATTAATCGTTTCGTCCTCTGGGTGGTCCCCAAACAGGCTCCTTCCCTAATATTCAGGCGGCCCCTTATCTCTCGCTGGAATTGACTTTGGATGGATTCTACTTCCCAAAACATAGCTTCCTCCAGTCCTCTGCAGAGGTCCACGTAAAGCTAACCTACAAGCATTCCTACAGCAACGGCAAGGAAAAACACTCACAAATCAGAGCAAACTTGACTTTTTTTTATTATGCATTTGATAATATTTTCTGAGCATTCACACAATGGATTTCTCTCTGAAGATACGGCCTTGCTGCAGTGCCAAACAGTACGTGTTTGCAAAATGTAATTCAAGCACTAAAGAATATGCGATTGGACTGAGAACACAGTTTAAAATCCGTTATCTACACACACACACACACACACACACACACACACATGCACACAAGGACTTTACTTTGAACAGGTCCACGTAGAGGCATTGAAATAGAGAATAGTTTCACAATAAATAATCACTTCTCTAAACTGTACAGAATCCTACCAGCAGATCAGGTGCTTTCATTTCCTCGTGATAGATATTCACTTTTATACTTTAATAACTTATGAAATACTCATGGAGAATTTAACATTTCATCAAAGCCAACATTCCATCCTACACCATCTTAAATTCCCCATACAGTGCCCTCGGCACACTCTCAAACGCCAGCTCTCATCTGTGCGGCCAGTGGCGGGGTGGGCAGCCTGTCCCCTGCGTGGACGCCTTCACGTGGCAGAGTCACACTTTCACGCACACAGCGAGCTCGGCGCAGCAGGAAGAACACAGCTGAAAGAGATTTCGAACTGTCAGGAGTTACAATTCCCAGTTTTTGCCAATTATATAGATAAATAGGAATTTACATAATTTACAAAGAATTTGTGTTCGTGGCTTATTCTGCAGCCATTCCCCAAAGATCCACATTTATTCACGAAAGCAAATATTCAACCGAATAGCCTTGATCTGGAGCTGTCTTTACAGCCAGCTTCCTGCAAACAAGGCCTGCGCTCACCGTGTCTGCAAAGGACACGAGAGGTCAGTCAATTTTCCAAGAACAAGCTCTTGCTTGCCCCAGAGTTCAAAGCCAGCAGATATTAACTTTCTCCTTCTCTTGTCACAAACATCAAGGTTCCTTTTCTTCTTTTTCTTCTTCTTCTTCTTTTTTTTGAGATAAATTCTTGAGGTGGGTACAAAGCACAGCTGAAAATTTCTCTGTCTAAATCCTATAGGCATCAAACTCATAAACTCCTAGACAGCTACGCTGGTGTCTGGAGCAGACGCCTTGCAGCCTCACAAACTTTCACCTCCAGGCCTGTCCCAGGTCAGGACAGGAAGGCTGGCATGCTCCTGCCATGTGGGCATTGGCGTTTATTATGAGATGGATGCGTGTTTACATTTGCAAAGAGTTAGCTTAGAGTCCACTTATTCTCCAAGAGATGTCATGTCAAAAGCCAGTAAGTGGCTTTCCAACTTGCCATAGCTCTCTGAAAATAATTTCCTGCATGTAACCAGAGCAGCCATGGGTGTCATGCCTCAGGGCACATCTGGGATCGGGTTTTTTTTTTTTTACCCATTAGGGAAACTGGGGCCCTTGGGACTTGGGCATTCTCAGAGTGGGAGGGTATTGTTAAGTGGGGACTCTAGAGGTGGGTCTTCTGCCCCAGGCAAATTCACTCCTCCTCCTTAAAGAGGTGGAAGTTGGAACTGTCACAGCAGAGGCTGATACCTCCCAGGAACAGGACACTGAGCCTGTTCTCCGAAGGGGGCTCCTTCCAGAAGGAAGAAGCTGGGCAGGCAGGTGAAGTCCACTGTGGGGCACCAGCTTTGCTGGGCAGAGGTCTAAAGCCTACTTGCTTTGTCTGTCCTTGACTTTACCCTATTGGGGTAAAGGGGCAAAATAAAAAGTGGTATATGAAGAAAGACTAGCTCCAGAAAGCGGAAAAAGGCCCTCTCCTCCCCTGCGCCTGCAGCCCTCTCCCTGGTGCTTTTCAGCAATTTCAGAGTCTACCGTCTGCCCTAGAAGGTGTGAAAAGAGAAATTCCAGCATCCTCAGCCACTGTCCCCCAACCCCCGCCACAGTCTGGCCCAACGTTTGATGATCACAAGCAAAGTATGGTGGCAGCTTTCATTCTGAGATGTGAATCTGGGAATTACTAACTTGACTCTTGTAAGAAAGCAAGGACCTTGGCTTCACAAAAGACATTTTCTTCACAAGAAAAGCTTCTCACAAGAGTTTTGCATGAATCACAGAGCCCTGTCCACCTGTTGAGGCCCCCGCGTTTGGGACACTGATCGCCTCTTTGGAACATCCACATGCTTTTCCTCTGCAGGGCTCCTTTGCTGGCTGTTCTCTGAACACACCTCAGGGCCTTTGCACTTACTGTTTCCCCTGCTGGGACCCCCATTCCCTCACTCCTCCCCATAGTTCAGCCTCCAACGTCCTTCAGGTCACTCAGGCAGAGAGACTGCCCTGTCCACCCCCACCTCAAACTGCAGCCACCCCAGCAATTCCCATCCCAGCCACACCTTCCTGTTCTCCTGTATGTCTCACTGTATGTCACAGGTCTGTCTGCTCCTGCGGCCCCACTATTCAAGCTGGAAGGCAGCCCCTTCATCTTGCTCCCTGCCATCTCCCAAACATCTGGGTCAGTGCCCAGCAGGCCACAGTGCTCAACAAATCTTTGCTGAATGAATTCGTAAGTGAGTGAACAAATGATGGCGATGGATGAGTTTAATTGCATCCCGCCCTCGCTGAGAGGAGTTTTGGTTTGGGATGATGAAGAGAGAAAGAGGAAAAGAATAAAGAGGCAGAGTGGGGACCAGCTGGGGTCTGACTCACGCTCTCCTGGGCCCTCTCTCTGCCGCCTCGCCCACCTCCTCCCTCTCCACTTTCATTACGGACGCTGACAGATCCCTCTCCGGACTACTGGAAGCGGTCTGCCACCAATTTGGAAAGCTTCCTGTGTGCTGAGCATGGTTTAATCTTACCTTGATCAGTCCCCGTAGGAACCCAAGCCACCTCCAGGCTCTTATTATGAACATAAATCACCATGCCACCACAGATGTGCAGGTGAGTCATTAATAATGGTTTCTGATTGATAGGATGACAAATAAACCCGGTTTGGTTAAGGAAGCCCTCAGGAACGCTCATACAAAAAAGACAAGCGGGTTAAAAAATAATAATAAAACAAACTGGGGGACTTGGGGGAGCCTGCTGCCAAGTTATGTAATTGACCTCTGTCCAGAATCAGACATTGAAAACAAGAAATGATTTGGGGGGGGTGGGGGACGATGAAGGTCTCTGCTGCTGGGGAAGCAGAGGCAGAACATGGGCCTGGGCAGACGGGCCCACGGGAGATCTGCGGTTGGCGACTTGTCCAGACTGGAAGACCAGGCTGGACATCATGGCCTCAGGGCTGTGAGGTGCGAGGGCCAGGACACAGGGTGGGCCGGCCAGGGCCAGGGAAGTGGCAAAGGCTGTCCACAGCTTCAGCCTCCTCTGGCCCTAGAGACAGGCTACCTGAAGTCATCATGGCCTGTGGGTGCAGAGCCCCCAGCCAGTCCACTGCCGCCCCCTCCAGCCGCCCTAACCCCGGAGGAACGATGCGTCACATCTTCTGACGCAGGCCTCTGTCGGCCCCTCTCGCCTTCTCTTCCTCTTCTTTGTCTGGCTTTGTTGCTGTCCTTGAGCTGCTGTGGGGAGAGAGCCGGTTTTAATGAATCAACCTGCATTTCCATGTGGCTGGGATTTTTTGTCAAATGATGACTTTGTCTTCCCCACCAACGAGTACATCAACGCACTCCCCAAGGACACTCAAGGCTGAGTGCTCAGTGGGTGGGCTCTACCAAGGTACAGCGCCTTCTCCCCACTCAGTTATTCACCGATGGTAAAAAGCCCAGAAGCAGGAAAGAAAGGGCAGTAAACATCGGGTTTTGCAGACAGCAAATCCCAGGATCCTGACTGCGCTGGTGTCTGTCTTGTTAAGAGCTCTGTTTATGCTCCTTTTGTATGCTCCAGGGCCTTGAAATTAGTCATATCCCGCCAACGCCAGCTCCTGCAAAGTTTCTGAAAGGTTTTAAAAACTGTCTAGCTGGGTTGATGAGTCTTGGCCCAAAGTTAAGAAAAAGGAGAATTAACAAGAATACTTGTTAAGTGAATACCCACTTCAACAGCCCCCCTGGGTCTGGTCTGGGGTCTGCTCATTCATAACATTGGACACAATTTACGAGCTTCCCTAAGGCAGCTGGAAGAGACCACTGGGTCTCAAACTCAGGGCCTCTGGGGGCCACAAAGTAGGATAAATGAGAAACACAGATGAAAGGACTTTGCAGGTCTCACTCAAACTTGGGTGGACACCACCCAGTTCCAGCCTCAAGTGGCCAGCAGGAAATATAGGGCAGTGAGGGACCAGATGGTTCCATGCACTGTTTTTGAAGAAGCTGAATATTCACATTTGGTGAGGGGTTAATACTTTGATCTTTAAATTGTTGGCAACTTATTTATATTTTTGCAAAGTGCTGCACAGGCCGGAAGAAACTTGTCTGTAGACCAGATACAGCTGTGGCCACAGCGTGGCTTCTGTCTCGAAGGCAGCAAGGGCGCAAAACTGCCCCATCACCAACCCTCCTGGCCTGGAGGTCCAGATCTTCTCTGGGTTCCGTGGGTCCTTTCCCTGGCCCACAGAACCACAGCGGCCAGGACATGGCTGACCCATTCTGCAGCCTCCTTCGAGAAGCCCGGGGCCTGGCTTTGCCCCCAGGAGGGTAGGGTGGTTATTGTCTGCAAGTGAGAACTGGAGGTGCCATACCTGCTGGCATTCAGAGTTTGGGTGCAAAAGTGTAGGCAGGCCTTGTCCTCTCGCCCCACACATGCACATCGCGTGTGCGTCTGCTCCGATGGCTGCCGGCTCCCCCAAGACGGCCCCACGGACCTTCTGCCCCGGAAGCTTCCTCTGTAGTTTGACAGCCCATAGGGCACAGTCTGTCTGCAAAACAGAGCGATGGTGAGGTGAGCATGCATGGGGTTCCTGGGCCACAGCACCCACGTGTGGCTGGACACATCCCCAGAACTGGTGTCCACTCCCTCCCCGTGAAGCTCAGGGTCTTAGGAAGGCTCTGGAGGGACCAGTATACCCCCTGCTTCCTCCCACCTCCAGGAAGTGGGCTGGAGCTGAAGGCATAGAAAGAGACAGAGGACCCGGGGCCACCAGTTGCCTGGCAGCAGCCAGTCCTCTTGGGAGCCAAGTGGACGCCAGGAGGGTGTGTACTGCATGCAGGCTCCTGCCAGGCCCTCGGCCTCACCCGCCTGCCCCAGGGCTCAGAGCTCTGTCTGTGCAGGCCTGTGGGGTTCATCTGCTCCAGCCTAGGCCACGGAGGAGTAGGTCTCACCCCTCAGCTATGAAAGGGCCACCCGTGCCACTGCCTCCCCTTTGTGAAAAGCCAAGAGATAACTAAGAGCAACTGGAGTGCCCTGTGTGGAGGTTTTCTTCCTGTGGCAAGAACATTTGGGTTGACCAGCATGCTGGTCTTAGCCTATGTCCTTGTAGGACCTACCTAACCTGGTAGCCTGAACCGTCCCTGGCTACTTGGCCTTGAACTGAGTTTCTCCTCTGTGCACAGCAAGCCTTGCAATCTGTGCTGATGAAAATACAGCAAATGTCACTGTCACCAGAGACATGTCCCAGCCTCTCTTGACCTCTAAAAGTCACTTCGTCAAAGGAACAAACATCAGAAGGAACCCTCTGTGCCCTCTGAGAGGCATCACCACTGCCCTGGCAACACAGCCGAGGGCAGAGCTGGCCTTGGGAAAAGTCTCCTTACAAAATAAAAGTCTGAAACTGTTTACCAATTTTATTCATAGCTGGTGCTGGGGACAGGGTGACAGCATTTTTCAGAGAAATGCACAATCAGAGTGGTCTCATGTTTGGGACATCCAAACCATTGCTCTCCAGAGAAGGGAAGAGCCATTCAGTGGGAAAAAGTTAAAAGCAGATGTTTAATTCATTAACTTTACTGAACATGATTCGAGGGACAAGTTACTAATAACCAGCGGAAATTTAACGTGGCAAAAGCTATTTTTCCAATAAGTCTTAGTTTTCCTGTGGGTCCCCAAAGATGAGCCACCTTGGTTTCTAGGAACTCCATAGAATATCACCAATTATCCACCTCAAAAGAAGTCTGACATCCTTTCTATGTTTTTAAAATAAATAAAATTGAATTTCTTTTCATTTGAAACACATGCCGTGGAGGCTCTTTGAGGTGGTGAGGACAAATCGGGGGGGTGCACCCCACAATGTCCACACGCTTGGAGTGAGACTCCCTCCCTGCTGGATGGGAGACGAGAGCTGAAAACCTGCCCCAGGCCCCCACTGTCCTCTTGTCCTCCCCGGTCCTTCCCACCCAGGTTCTCTGGGAAACAGCAGTGGCCCCACTGTTGAATGGTCCATGGTCTGTGTCAGGACGTGGAGAAAGAAAGCTGTGTCCAGCTCTGTTCTGACCCGAGCCCCTGTGTACCTCGGCAATGGGAAGTCCCTGGGGGGTGTGGAGGGGGCAACAAGACAATGCCGATATTGTTGTGAGGTGGGATTTGGCTAAAGGTGTATTTTTCCAGTGATAGGGCCACAGTAAATCTCTAAGTGTTGACATTAAACCCAGCCCCCCATTTCTTGGTGAAAATTACATACAAGGAATAACAACGCTCCCATTTTTCCATCAACAGCGAGGCCTGCAATTTTGAAATTGCTGTCAGCTGATTATGCAGTTGTGCCTGTAGAGCCTCTCAACTTCGGCAAGAACACTCTAAGTGTCTTGAGCAGGAGACGAGGCACTGCCGTAGTCGTTAACAGAGACGCGCTTTCCCAGCAGCCGGGCGCAAAGTGCCAGTGTGCAGAGGAGCCCTGGCAGTTTCCAAGAATGTTTACGGAGATGCACGGCCCCAGCCCCTGCCCACAGCACTGAGGCATGGACACCCTTTCACCACATCCCAGGCCTTCACCTCATGCACTCTGCTGGTTGACTGCCTGGGAAACCCAGAGCTCCGCAGAGCCTGCCCACCCTAACACTGCAGAATCTGGAACAAGAGTTCAAAATGGAGTGCATCCCCCTTATAGGTCTCAAATGTTAACAGTTTCTTTAAATCAATCTGATAATCTCTTAAATAAAAGAGTTCTGGGCTCAAAAGGGTAGGACGCCGGCCCCATATGCCAGAGGTGGCAGGTTCAAGCCCAGCCCCAGCCAAAAAAAAAAAAAAAAAGAGTTCTACCCCCTACCTGGACAAATGTGGGTTTGATTGGTGTGGTGATTATGTTTCAAACTTTTCCCTTTTCCCCAAATGCCATATAGAAATAATATGACTTGGTAAATCCCAAACCTCCCATCTTCATCTGTAGCATCATGCTGAAAGCACTTTATTTCTCTCTACGAGCAATTTTTAAATAAGGAAGTCTGGCATTTGGGGTTTTTTTTTTTTTTTAAGTGTTTTTAACTTCTGCATTGCCTTTTCATAAATGAATTAACAATCTCCATCTTTCTGATCAGGTAACTAGTTTCTACGTCTGACGCTTAACGGAAAGACAGATAGTCACAAACACCAGCTGGGGAACAGCAGAAGCAGCATCACCGACCACATTTTAAAGACTCAGGAAAGTTTATCGGGTTGTCATTTCCTATCAAAAAACCGGTTTTCATTTTTGCTCCCTTAAATAGCATTCAACCAATATTTGCTGAATGCTTTTCAACAAACCAGCGCTGGATCAGACGACGGGGGAACGTCATGAACAGGAGAGGCGAGGGGCCACGGGCACACAAAGTTTTGATCTAGCACAGAGGGAAGCAGACCGGAGCTTTGTCAGGTGTGTCAAATCTATACGGTTTTTTATTAAATCTGGAAGTTTCACATAAACATCCCAATTTCTAGCTTTCCTTGAATAACTGGAAATTGTGCTAAGCAGTCCCACGTCCACCACGGCTGCATGTGGCCCAGCCCCCGCCACTCCCAGCGGCTTTGGCCCTCTCCTCCTCTGTCTCTTTGTCACGAGTCTGGCCCTCATGAGCATCTGGGTTTACAACTCCCCATTTAGTTAGTGGCCTGTCCCATAAAGCAAAGCCAGACATGTCACATGATATGTTAACAAAATTAGTACCTGATACTGTTCTTCCCCCTATAGATTTCATTGTTTTATGACTTTATAGCCCTCATCCTGGCCAAGTATCTCCCCCAGCACATAGAACATGCTGACTTCACACTCGGAACACACATCAGGTTGCTAATCTACTTCCTTGGTTCACAGTTTTCCTTCTGAAATGGGAAAGAGAAGGCAGGGGCTGCCTTTGGGCCCAAGCGACGTACTGACCGGGAGGAGAAACACCTGTTGCCCCCGTCAGACAGTCAGCAGGAGGTCCTAAGCTGCCAGGCACCAGCGGTCATCAGATACCACCTCCCACCACCCCCTGGAAAAACCACCTCACGCTTTCTAACTGCAGCTCAACTTCGGCTTTTATTAAATTCCTTCCTTCGACGGCACCACTCACCAACTCTCTTAAGCTTAGAAATGTCTTCTTGTTCAAGCAAGAAAATGTCAGCCACCTTCATTTGTAACCTTAACTCACTAGAACTTTGTTCTAATGAGCAAGGCAGAAAGAAGGCGCTGCAGGAAGTGTGTGAGTACTCACAGGCTTAGGAAAGTGGCCCTTCACTTTGACAAACACCCACTGGGCACTCACCATGTACCAAGAGCGCGGAGGCAAAGGAGACAAGCTCAGAAAGAGGAGTACTGCTCTCAGGGACTTGAGAAGGAATTAGCTGGAGCCAGAGGCAGCGGTTGTTGTTTCGGTCTCCCAGAATCCAGTCTTCCATCTTTCCCTCGGGGAATTATCCCTCTCCCATGAGTGGGGTCTTCACGTTCCCCTGCCTGGGGACTGCTCAGGTGACCTAAGCCAGACCAGTCAGCTCCCCCTTCCCCACGTTCATTTTCTTGCTCTAAAGAATATTATACAGACCTTTTGCTTCACACAAATCAGAACAGTGAACTGGCAATTTTTAGCCTTATTTCTGCTGCAGAAAATCCTCATAGCTTAAAATTGGAGGAACCCAAGGCAGACTGCTCATCCCGCCATCTCCCGCCGCCAAGGAAAGTTGTCTCCTGCAGCCTCATTAAGAGCTGACGATTCTAGAGCATTTGGAAATATCAAAAGCAGGGCTCAAGGTGCTGAGGGTTGATTGTCAACTTTTAAGAAAAGATACTCTACCCCCCACTCCCGCCCTTTTCCCCAAAACCTTTGGGATTATTCAGGACGCAACTGTTTGAGGATTTTAGTGATATCACATACATTTTCAAAAGAAAATATTGAGCACTGAGCCTCACCGAGCAGACCTAAGAAGAAGGGTGGTGACTTCTGAGTTGCAGGTGGGATCCCCTCCTGAGATGGGGCCTGGCCCTCGCACACTCTTCTGTCAGCGACGGTGGGACTTTGTCTAGCTGGAGTCACTGATTGTGCCCACCTCACTCACCTCCTCACCCTGGCAGCTAACTCAGTGTCTGGTCAGGATGGGTGCTCAATAATGACCTAATATCTCAATAATAAATATCTGTTAAATAAATGAAGGAAGGAAGGGACGTGGCCTAAATTAGCCATCACTTCCAAGTCATACCCAACGTCCCAAATGTACAAAATTCTCCACTAATTCAATGGACTTCTATTTATTTTGGCCGCAGTCAGCCCATCTGTGAGGGTGTTTCCAGGACAGAGCCAGGTCCCTAGATCATCACCTCAAGTGGAAGAACTATATTTTGATAGTAACCCCTGCAGGCCATAAGGGCACCTTGACCGCCACGCCAGACTGCACAGACGGCGGAGGCATCAAAGTCAACACCAGAGGCTTCACTGGGCCAACAGATCCAGGCCAATAGTTCCAAGGGATGACTCGCTCACTCAGAGAGCCCCAAGTGGGCACCTTCCCTCTGGGTCTGGACATTGAAAGGGTTTGCTGGGTCTCTCCAAAGGTCCACCCAGAGATTCTTAAATCCCCTTGCCATCACCTGAGCATCTTCCAATCACTGCAGAAGGTCCCAGACCACCCCCCCTCCAGCAACAAAACTACAACTCAGCATAGGGGTCCCAGACCCCATCCAAAAACTAAGAGGTTCCCAGGGTCTCACCAACGGTGTTTGGAAAGCTTCGGCCCACACAGTTTATACTCTTGCATGGCCCATCACCGCACAGCCTGGCTTAAAAATAACCTCAACGCCACAGAATGCGTCATCCCATCAGCTCCTCAGAACACAGCCCTCTTCCCCAACACAGGTGTGCATGCACTGAAAGGTATTTCAAAAGAAAGAAGAACAGAAAAAATGTCTCTGTTTTTGTTTTGTTGAATGGGATTTTCAAGAGTTACAGCTTAAAAAAAAAAAGTGTTAAACTCCTCCAATCCTCAGGGAATGAAGCCATGTAGATATAGAATCCCATCCACCTGGTACAGCCCAAATCCATCAGATGAGTTAGGCTAGAGTTTCTCTCCCCAAGCCCCAGTGACCCCCGATGAATTCCAGGTCGAATGCAGGCATGAGGAACCCACGTCTATCTGGCATGGCCTCATTAGAACTTTATGCAAAGCTGCAGACAGATGAGGCTCAAAATAGTTCCCAGCAATGGAAACAGAAGAGGGGAAACAGGGCACAGGTATTTTTGTAAGCAGGTATTTGGGGGGATATTTGTAGAGATATTTAAAAAATGCTGACACTGTTGCACCAAAATAAATACACGAGCAAGAGAAGAAACCCTTGCGATTTTCAGGAGATGCAGGTTAACTGTGGAAACGATCTCCGGGAACTCGACATACCTCTGCTCTGCATGACAAGGAGAGCAGAGAGACTCTTGTTTTCCAACGAACCCAGTTGTTTGTGTCAGTAACTCCAATAGACATCACTTGCTTCAAGTGAAGGTGACTTGAGTCCCTGTTAGAAATTGCAGGCTTCACCCTCAAACAGGAGGCCAGGCTGGGATTAGGGTGAGGCAAGCTAAGCAAATGAAGGGTCATAACTCGGGTTTAGTAAAAATAATGATGTTTTGTTGATTGTGGTTTGGGGACACTCATTTTCATTTTCTGAGACTACTGAATTATATTTTACTCAATTTCCCTACTGCGTTTTGGCACCTCCCGAAAGATCATACTCACCCCGTTTAGCCCTTGCAAGAAAGCCTTGGTAATCAGATTCATAAAAATCCAGAAAAGGTACGCACCCCACTGCTTTCTCATGCACTCGCTCTGAGTTTTGGCAAAGATGATTTACACACCCCAAGCTTTGGGAAGAAACTGCACAGAACCCCGTGGGCCATGCCTGCTGCCTCTGTCTCTGCACACTTCTCAGCGACTCACGCAACAAATCTGTTTCTGGTTTGTACATTTCTTGGCCAGCGCACAGTGCTCCCTAGCAGCTCCGTCCTGAGTTACTGCTTGTGAAGCCCTCCCACTAAGCCCGCCCTGGGAAGGCCAGAACAGGGAGGAGGCCTGTGCCTCCAGGCCTTTGCAAGTCCCCACTGTCCCCAGAAGTGCTTGGCTCTCTTAAGGCTCTGAGCTGGGGCAGATGAAAAGGATGGCCAGGGGCCCTGTCCTGGCTGCCTGGACTTGTGAGACTTGTGGGTGAACTGGGATGTAGGAGCACCCAGAACTGTGTCTGGACAAGCAGTTCACACACATGGCGGCCACACTTCACTGCACTCAGCCACACTCTGCATTTATATGACCCCTTTCCCAAAGGTGGTGGACGTGTACAGGTGCGTGTGCATCTGTGTGTTTCTCACGTTAAGGGACTCTGTTTCCAATTGTAACACAACATGGGCTGAGAGCAGGTCGGTTCTCATGTCAAGCAGAGCCAGTCCGCTTCCCATATGCTCAAGAGCTGAGAGTGCTGAGACAGAGTCACCCTGAGGTATGAAACAGACCCCTTCAAGGAGCCACAGCTCCGGCGCGAGACAGAGAGCTAGAATTATAAAGCAAGGTCACTGTTTGCCTCCCAGCTTCCTTTGTTTTAAATTCTTACAGGAATAAACTGCAGCAGACACCATCGGCCTTCAGATTTAAGGCCAAGTTCTTCGCAGTGGGCCCTTTTATCCAGCAGAAATCCAAGTTCTCTCTTAGAGTCACTCGGGTCATGATCTCTTTGTACCAAGTTTTCTTGCTACAAATCAAACTGCTTCCCAGCCTCAAGTCCCTCATCGCAGAGGTCATCTGCACTGCAGTGATGGCTACAGCTGTTTTTGTTTTTCTGGGTAACTCTCCCTGTCATGCTGACTCAGTGGCAGAAAGAGGCACATTCAGCCCAAATGCACCCAACAGGAAGGTCCCCATGGGGGCCACTGAACTTTCCAACAAATTTGGAAATTTAACCCCAAGTCCCTCCAGTTTTAAAGAAGCGTCTTGCCATCAAATGATCTAAGATATCTGTTCTTCCAACTGAACACTGTGATCCAAAAGCGTGCCGGACTTCCACAGAGAGGATGGAAATGTCTCGTGGTGGGAAACGATTCACAAAGCTGTGCGCCGGTCAGGCCTGCGCTCGGGGCCATGTTCACTCTATCTGAGGCCAACTTCTTTCACATGTCCTCAAAAGCACATCGTAAATCATTTCTTATGAACTTAGTGCCTGTAGGATTTCCCGGTGATTCCCAGTCTCCGACACCTGCTTCAAGGCCTGAGCAACGCTGGGTGAGATCAAAAGGAGGGTCTTGGGGCCCCATGGTGTGCTTGGCTACAAATTACACAGCATTATATACACCTATATGCCCTAGAATTACTCACAGTCACCTCCCATTCCACAGAGGGATCTCCTGGCCCTCAGAGGACCATGTTCCTCCAACATCCCGATCATTTGCCAACGTAAGAGGGAAGCTGGGGGGAAACCAGAAAGGGAGGGCAGAAGGGGCCACATCTCGGCCCAGCCCCAACAACCTTGGGCCAAGAGGTCTTTATCAAGCTGCCTATTAGAGGGAACCAGACAGCCTCTTCCCAGGGTCTGTAAACCTTCCGCTAATTGGGTGCTAATAGGCTGTCCCCCCAAGCATCATCAGGTGTGGAGGGCTGTGATGTGAAGGAAGGGAGTGGCTTGCCAAGGGCATTCTAGGGGGCTGAGTCAGACCAGGGCAGGATGGTCTGTGGAGATGGACTTCAGCAGCACTTGAGAAAGAACTTTCTGCTCACCAGTGGGCAGCCTCTAGCCACAGAGTGCTGGGACATGCCAGGAAGACCAGCTCTGGCCCAGGCACGGTGTCCTCAGGGCTGGAGGGTGTATGGCTATCATGTCTTCAGGGTGTGGAGAGACAACTAGATTCTGGGCACTGTGCTACCCGCTGCACTCCCCGTGTGCTTTCTCGAGTCTCCTGCTGACACCTTCCTCGTGGAGTTCTCGGTTCCTCCACTCCAGACAGAAGACTGGCTCCGAGGTGACACCTCCTAAGTGGCAGGTCCATTTGAGGCCAGAGGCTGAGCTTCTAGCCACTGCAGGTAGAGGTAAAGGGGTCCCAGCATCTGCTCCTCTATAACCACCATGCATCTCTGAGCCAAAGGACAGACGAGTTTGAAGCCAGGTCTACAAGAAGGGATGGCTCTGAGCAGACCTGTCTCCTGTCTCTACCCAGCCCTGGTGACTGCACCAGACAGAGTAGACAGATCTGGGCCCATGGTGCAGCAACCAGGAACAGTAAGATCCCATGCCAGGAATGGAGCACATGGCCTATGAGTCTCCCACCCCTCTCCCTTAGACATACACCCTCTGCCCCAGCATCTCTGATGTCGAGACAAACCTGGCTTGCTAGAAGCATCCACTCAAGGAGCCCCTCTTTCCTACTGATGGCTAACAGGAAATGTTCTTAGCACACTAGTGCTGTTTCCAGAATAAAATTCAGGATGTGCAATGGGCCAAAGGTTTGGACTTTGCTCATGTATTAGCTTATTTCTGTAAAAACAGTC
This sequence comes from Otolemur garnettii, assembly GCF_000181295.1. NCBI lineage: Eukaryota > Metazoa > Chordata > Mammalia > Primates > Galagidae > Otolemur > Otolemur garnettii. The sequence continues at coordinate 19,091,585 of NW_003852418.1, read as the reverse complement.
TTGCAAAGAGCAAATGTATTATTACAAAGAAATATATGTGTGTGTGTAGATAATCAATATCAAAAAGAATAAAACCACCCTTGAATCAGTCAGAAGTGCGGACCATATCTTTCATCCATCACTGGGTCCTAAACCACCACCAAGGGCTGACCTAGATGACGCACTTAAGAGAAAAGGTGAGGTCAAATGAGCACAGGAGTCACCGGGGACAGCATCAACACCCACAGTGGGAACACGCCCACAGGAAGGACCCAGAGAGCAGACCCTGGAACCCAACGCCAGGCTGGTGGCCAGGTCCCTCCTTATGAGCGCTGTGGCTAAGCCACTCTGGCCTCAGTCTGCTCCTATAAACTGAAGAAGACAAAAGCATCTGGCTCATAGGGCAGCTGTACGGATCTAATGGTCACTATAGACACTCGCTGCCACCGCCACCACCACCATCATCCTCATCACCACTGTTGGCAGCCACAGATTATTCATGACACTGTCCCGAAACTGTGCTGGCCAGAAAGACCTGGTTCCTGTGGCTCAAGCAGCCATGTCTCCAACACCACCACCACCAGCAGGTGCAGCTCACGGGTCAGCATGACTTGTATCGGGATCCCCCAAAATCACATGGAGGGCATCCAGCTGGTGCTGTGGATGCAGTAAACTGGAATTCCAGATCCAACCGTTTTATTGGGATGTTCTAAAATCTGGAATTCCTCTTCTTGAAAACGAGCTAAATTGCCTTTCTTGAAGAGCACAGAAGGCAAAGCCAGAATCTGTGGTGATGTTGCCTTTTTGCAGTACAATGCATGAAAATAAGTACAAGTTTAAATGTTTTATTAATTTTTTTTCACTTTTTACTTCATTGGAAGAAGAACTCAAAACAAATGTCATTCCTGCTAGACTGAGTAAGCATGGCGTGCCTCGGAGCCGCCAGGGAGCAGGCTGGCCATCTCGATCACAGACGGTCTGCCAGACCACAGGACCCGTCAGACCACGGGACTTAGGAGACCTGCAGGGCAGTGTCCTAGAGTCAGAGCTGACATCTGTACCTGACACAGAGGAACACAGAGGTGGGGGGGCACCTCCTGCCCCAAGGCCACTCAGAGAGTCACATCCAGGACACAAACTCCTGGGTTCTGGAGCCTTACCCATGGGTGTGGATTGTAGAGCCCAGATTTTCTGCCACAGTCACGATTTCAAACATCCTGCCCTGCCCTTTATATAAACGCACTCCCACTCATCAGCCCATATGGCTCAGACTTTTTGTTTGGAAAACATGGTTGCCATCACAGAACCATCACATATCTCTCATATGTCCCTGGCAAGATTAGCAGATGGCAAGTCCCCTCAGTTCTCGGGGTGGGGAGGAACACACTAAGGCTCTTTGCTGGGGTCCTGCAGCTCAGTCAGCCATCTGATGGACTGTCTGTCACTCTTCTGCAGTCCAGAGGTGCCAGCTCCCCTCCCCCCAAGCTGTGGTCAGAACCGATGGCCCTGTGATAGTTAAATTTATGTGTCAACTTGTCTAGGCTATGATGCCCTGTTGTTTGCTCAAACACCAATCTGGGTGTTGAAGTAAAAGTATTTTTCTAGATGTGATTAACGTTTAAATCAGTAGACTTTGAGCAAAGCACGTGACCCTATAGACTATAGGGAGGCCTCACCCAGTCAGTCATAAAAGACGGAGGTCCCTGACCAGAAAATAACGCAGCCTCCAGGCTTCCCAGCTCACAGCTGCAACCTCAACTCCTGCTGGGGTTTCTAGCCTAGGGACCCCCAGAGTTTGGGACTTGTCAGCCCCCACCCCAGTGTAGGCCAGTTCCTTAAAGTCTCCTTTTCTCTTTCTCCATCCATGTCCTCCTGAGGGTCACTGGCTATAACTTTCATCCTATCATTTAAACAGTCCATAGCCCCAAAGAGGAGCCAAATTCGTCTCCCGGTAACTGCGGATCTTATCCATAGGTCCACAGCAACATGCACTCCTGCCTGTCCTTCTGGAGATCCCTAACACAGTCCCCCACTACCTGGTAGCATGCCCCATTTATTAGCTGTACTCATAGAGAACCTCTCAAAGAGTTCAAGCTCACAGACCTCTGGATCACCACCTCTCCCCTTGTTATCTTATTCTCAGCAAGTGTTCCATGACAATACAATGGGATGTGTTTTTCTCTGATTTGGGGTTTGGCTTTTGTCGGCAGTAGTGTGGTTATCTGGGTGTAGAAGAGGCCTGGGGTTCCTAACATGGCCGAGGAAAGTCTCATGAAAACCCCACTGTGATCCCACTATCTGTGATCTCAGCTACCTCCACAGGGACAAGAAGAACATTTGCCAAAGGACAAATTCAGTCCCTCCTTGGGGCCACAGACTTTCTGGAGGATATGACAGAAATTATGGACAGTGTCCCTCCAAAAATACGCATGTTGACACATACCTGCAGGAAGGTACATGTGGGTAAGGCCTCTGTAGCCTAAAACCCTGGTAACAGCAAAGGTGGGAAAGAACAACCAGCCAGCAGGACTCAACCAAAAGTCAACCCACGCTCACCAAGCCTCTGTTACCTGCCAAGTGCTGAAAGAAAGGGCGGACCAAGCTCAGGTCTAAGGAGAGAGGCTGTGGGAGAAAGTGGGGGAGCCCACAACAGAACTGCAGAGCCTCAGAGCTTCCAGATGAAAGGCTTTGAAGAGAGTAACTATTCCCTCCAGTTGAAACGACACAGTTGACTTTGCATGAGGAAGAGTCTGCTTAGCAGTGGGTCTCCTTAGCCCCTCCCCACACTACCCCTGCAGCACCCTAAGTCCTTGAACCAGCATCCGTGACCTTACTCAGATGCCCGTCAGAGATAAAAGGGAGAACTGATTCTCTCTCCATACAACAGAATGGACAAAGTCACCAAAAAGGTGAAAACCACCCAGAGGTCAAGACTCCTGATTTTGGCATGAGGATCAAGGCTCCCTTGGTCTCTCAGAGGAGCCAGTCATAATAAGGACAGGGAGTGAGCCACACCCTGGTGGAGAGGTCTGGAGAGGGAGGTCAGCATGATAATGACAACGGGGTGGTGGCCCTGAGGGAGAGGCACTCAAGAGGGGGGTCTGTGACAGAATGGGGGGAGGTCAGAACCACTCAAAAAGACCCCGCCACCCACTGCCCCTGCCCCTTCAGCTCAATTTATAATTTTTCAGATTCTTCTATTTCACCCCAGGCCCACGTTCCCCGTCACCAGAGTCCATTTTCGCAAATTTAAGTCTCGTCTATTTTAAAGATAGCAGAAGACTGACCTACACACCTACAGTTTCAGGAAAGAGAGAAGGGAAGAAGGAAGGGAGGGAGGCCATCCAATCTTCCTCCTAGAAACTATTCTGCTTGTCTAATTTCAAGACACTCAAGTCTGGCTATCATCATTTTCGTTTCCCATGTAGCTCACAGGACGCCCAAACACCAGATTTAATCCTTTTTTCCAAGTATCTAAAATAACTCAGGGTGAGAGAAGAGGGGGAAAGGTAAATCAGCTGCACAGGGAAAGTTGTGAAGTTGCCTGCCCTGGAAAAAGTCAAAAGATGCCTTTGGGCCATACAAGACAGCTCAAGACTGGGAGACAGGATTTCAGGCAGAAGGCAGGGTGTCTGCTGAGCCTCCAGGATGCAGCTCAAGCAAACACTTCCTCCCTAGCCAGTGCCACTAAGGGCCTGGGGCACTGGCAAAGGGCTGAGATGGCCCCCAGGGCCCGGCCCCTCATCCCCTGGGTTCTTCCTCCTCTGGGTTCTTCCTCCTCTGGGCGTCTCGCGGGAGTCTCTCGAGAGTCTTGCTGAGACAAGGGCTCAGTCCCTGCTTACTGTTGGTGCCCTCAATGTTGTGAAGCTAATTTGTCAGCTCATGATACCAGAAGGATGAGAATCAGAAAGGACAGTGTTAGGGTGACTGGGGCTACAAGGAAAGGTGACACTGATGGCTGAGAAGAGAAGGCGATCATTGGTAGCCCCATACACATCACTTTCATCTCCACCACAAAGGGAAAGGAAACCAGGAGGGCTGCCCATCCTCCTATCATGGGCTGACAACAGGGGGACACAGGCTGGGCAGGCACATCAAGCTGTCAGGGTCAGCTATGAATTTGTGGGGCCCAGGATACGAGTAAATGTGGAGTCCTTGGTTCAAAAAGCATTAAGAATTTCAAGACAGTGAAATTTCACTGTCATTTCATCAAGAATTTTAAGACCACACTAACCAGGGCCCTTCCCTCTCTGCCATCCTGGCATAATGACCAGGATGTGATCAGAGGTCTTATCATCTATTTTGAAGACAATGGACCCCTCCCCTCTACCCTCCTCTGCACTTCATTCTAGAAGTACCCATGGAACATGGTGGGTGAGCATCACCCAGAGGGCTCAGAGGGCGTGTGGACAGAGGAATCCCTGAGGGATGTGGATCCAGTCAGCCCCATGCACAGTGGTGAAGTTGCCTTTCCAGGCCAAAGGTCTGTATTTACAACCATGTCCAAGTTCCCAGCTAAGACTCATTAATAGGGTACAAGCGAGAGTCCCAGGAGATCCCAAGAATGCACAGAGAATGGAGCTGAGAGGATGTGGTCCCTTCTCTCCTTCCTGAAACTCTGTAGGTGTGTAGATTTTTTTTTTTGGGGGGGGGCAGGGCTGGGTTTGAACCCGCCACCTCCAGCATATGGGGCCAGCACCCTACTCCTTTGAGCCACAGGAGCTGCCCCATGTGTAGCTCTTGAAAGCAAATCCTAGAAGGTTAGTGATCAGAGCACAGGCAGGCCATCTACACTGTTTGCAAGGTGATGGCTCCACACCGGGGCTCCATAAACATGCTGAGGAAGTAAATGGGCCCATCCAGTCCTCCCCACAGCAGAGCCACACTCTGTGCACATGGCCTCAGGAGAGGGTTGATGTCACTGCAGGGCAGGCCCCAGTCTACATCCTATAGTCAGAGAGTTCTTAAGGTCTGGGGAAGGGGGCCCTCTGTGGCCATGGCAGTGTGCAGCTGGAGACAGCTTGCAGAAGACCCATGGGTGGGCCATCGAACAGCCACCCTGCCTTGGCATCAAGAAAGGCAAAGGGGGAGGAAAGGAGACCACCCTGGTGGAATCTCCCTCCAACTGGGCAGGCTTTGTTGGGCTCTGCTAAGCCCACACTCAGTCCCCCTAGAGAAAGGGCTGCTTTCAAGGAATTTTAAACTCCCTGTAGCCTGTGGTGGGGCCAGCAGGGCTATGATCCCCACTCAGCCCCTGGAGCATGAGATAAACTGAGGGGCTTTCTCCAAGTGAGGAAAGAGGCTTCTCAGGTATCTAATCCCCCTGGCCAGCTAGGTTCACTCAAAGAGGGCTACCCTTTCTCCCAGACCAAACCTGGGATCAGGTTTCTCCTGGGCCAGGTCCTCAGAGGGGATATGGGTCACACCCCTGACCTGCAGGAGGGACCTGGGCTGGCAGAAGACCCCAGAAGAAGCTGAAGGCTGTACCAGGGCAGGTTCTGGGCTGACCTAGCTGGGCTGGGGTGGGACGGGGTCATCCCAGGAATGTGAATGGTGGGCCTGGCCCAGGAGCCACGGCCCCTATCCCGCAGGCTGACTCACTCAGGGGTGTTGATCCAGATGATGTCCAGGTGGCAATAGTAGACACACTCCTTGTCCTTGTAGGTGAAGCAGGTACAGCGCCTGGACCGATGATGCTCAGGGCCCTTCTCAGCTTCCTGGTCCCTGGCCTGACTTGTCTGCTCCTGCCCAGGGCTAGGGCTTGGACCCGGAGCCGCAGTCCTGTCACCGGGGCCAGCCCCCGTCTCTTCAGGGTCCCCCTCAGATCTGGCTTCAGGGGGGCCCTGGGGGATGCCACTCCTGCCAGCATCCCCAGGTTGGGGGTGAGGCATGAACCCTGCAGGAGGCAGATTGAAGGGCTCCTGAGCTGAGTGTGTAGACCTCTCAAACCTGCCACCCCCAAACACCTGAGGAGGGCATTACAGAAGCAGAATTTCTGCAAAGTTGGCAAAGTGATGTGCGCAGCTAAATGCATACTTTATGAAATGCTTGCAAGTTATTTTCCCTCTGCAAAGTCTGCAAGCTATTTGCACTCATGAAAAATTTGCACGCATTTTGTGCCCTTTCTCAAAATTTGCAAGCATTTTGTGCAGTCTCTGAATAGTTTAAAAACTTCTAGAAAAGTTCCCAACTTCGTGAAAAATGACCGAGTCTATCTGGGCATCATGACCCCATCCAGTGCTTAGGCTGCAAGCCCCAGAGCCCGCGGGGTAGTCCTTGCAAGCCGCTCTGCCCCGCAGCCCGCCCCCAGGCGTCTTCAGGGGTGGAGAGTCCAGGGGAGAGTCTGCTCCCACCACGCACACCTTCTCCGCGCCCCCAGTCCCTCCACCTCTGAGTCCTTTTGTGTGCGCTCCCGCCAGGAGAGGGACGCGCCCCGCCCGCTTACCTGCGGCGGTCACCGTGAGCCCGAAAAGGAGCCACAGCCCCGGCTCCATGAACCCCGATCAGGCGCGGGAGCTCTGGCCCAGAGGACGGCGGCTCCTGGCCGCGAAAGGGCACCGGCACGGGGTAAATCTGGCCTCGCCCTCCTTCGGGGCTGGTCGCTTGCTCGCTGCGGCGCCAGCTCCAGCCACAAGTTGGCTGGGACAGTCACAAACTTTCAGAGCGCGCTGCCCATCCCTGCGCAGGACTGGCCCGCTGTGGGCTCGGGCTTTCTGGCTCCCGCACCACCCCCCTCGCCTCCCCGCCCCCCGGAGGGGCTGGAGCTGCTCGCCGGGCCTTTGAACCCAAGAAGCACCGGGGGTCGCCTCCCAGGCACGGGCTTGGGGGAGCTGGCCCAGCCTGGAGTGCAGCGGCCCGAGGCGCACCCGGGACAGCAAGGGGCAGGGGGCGGCGCGGAGCGACTGGGTAGGGTGGGGTGGGGTGGGGGCCGAGACAGCTGCCAGCTGCGGAAGGCCACAGGCGGGCGCGCGCACACACACACAAGCACAGGCGCACTCACACTCGCACGCCCCCCCGCTGAGACCCGCAGCCCAAAGTAGCAGCCCCCCACGCAGGAGCAGCGAGAGATGATAAATGGCTCCAGTGAAGAGTTATCTTTTATCTCAAGTCTAAGAGTATGTTCCCCTAATGACCCCTTAGCCTTGCACAAGAGCCTGCTTGCCAAGGTGCTGGGTGTACTTTACACTCGTGACTCAGAGGCCCCAGCCGTCTCCCTACCTCTCCCAGGTGTTCAGCTCTGCTGGGTGGGGCAGAGGCCCAGAGCAAAGTCAACACAGATCTGTGTTAGTGGTCCTGAGGCTCAGGGACTTCCTCATGGCCCCTGTACAGATGGTGTGGCTGCAGTGACAGTTAGATTCCTCTCCCAAAAGGCCAAGTTCATTCTTTCATCTATTCACCTAATGGGAAATGGCCTCCCAGCAGCCCCCCTTTCCCTCATAGCCTTCCCAGGCCTGTGTGGGGAGCCTTTCCCATCTTCATCTCAGATAAACATGACAGAGGCCTTGGAGTTGGTCCTCATTCTCAGGGGATGGGGTGGATTTAAACCATGTCTGCAAATCCTTTGACTTTCTTCCCATTAAAGGTGGGGGTGAACACTAGCCCTGCCCCCACCATGGCCTTAATCATCAGCTAAGAAGAGAATGCAGCAGACATCTGAGGCAAGTAACAAAACATGTTACGACTTCTACATGGCTGATGGCTGGGACACCGGTCTTCTGAACATGGCTGCCATGTTGTGAGGAAGCACAAAGGAGCCAAATGGAGAGATCACTTGGAGAAACAGACACACAGAGAAACGGAGGCCTCCCAGCCAATGTCAGCCACTTATTTGTGAATGAATGAGCCTTCAGACACTCAAGCTTCCAGCCTTAAGGTCTTCCCCCTGAGCCCTGCTGTGCCCTATCTGAATTTCCCACCTTCAGAATCTATGAGCATAACCAATGGTTGTCTTATACCAATGAATTTGGGGTAATTGGGGAGAGTTGTAGTGACTAGAATAGCACTTGAGCTTCCAGAATTGAAGACAATAACTTAAGTTCCTCCATCTCCCAATCCCCTTTCCATTATGCTTAGTCCCATGAAGTGAAAATACAGAAAGGATTGGAGTGTGAATGGGACCATCTTTCAAAGGGTCACTGGCCTACAAACAGGACAAAGACTACAGGTGGGGAGGGGATTGTTTTAAACTTTTGTGTGCTCAGTGCTTTGAAAATTAGAAATCTCAAGACTGGCGATATCTTCTGTTCCTGTTGGGCTAGAATTTGGATCATTTTAAGATTATCTTAGCCTCTTTGGGCTGCTATAAGTAAATGTCATAAACTGGGTGGCTTATAAACAACAGAAATTTGTGTCTCACATTTCTGCAGTCTTGGAAATCTAAGGTGATGGTGCCAGCAGATTTAGTGTCTGGCTCTGGGAGATAGATAGCATCTTCCAACCGTGTCCTCACATGGTAGAAGGTAGGCATCTCTCTGGAGCCTCTTTCCTAGGGGCACTAATCCCGTTCAGGAGAGATTCACCCTCATGATCTAATCACCTCCCAAAGGCCTCGCCTCCTAACACCATTGCCTTTAGGGTTAAGATTTCAACAGATGGGCGAGACTCCACAGCTTGCACCTGTAATCCTAGCACTCTGAAGAGCCAAAGCAGGAAGACTGCTTGAGCTCAGGAGTTCAAGACCAGCCTGAGCCCCGCAAGACCCTGTCTCTACTAAAAATAGAAAAATTAGCTGGGTGCTATGGTAGGCACCTATAGTCCCAGCTACTCTGGAGGCCGAGGTAAGAGGATCACTTGAGCCCAGGAGTTTGAGGCTGCTGTGAACTAGGCTGAGGCCACTGCACTCTAGCCTGGGCAATGGAGTGAGACTCTGTCTCTAAATAAATAAATAGAAAAAAAAATAAGGATTTCAACAGATGAATGTGGTGAGAATAAACATTTGATCATAACAATTATTATCTCTTTTTTGGGGAATTAAAATATGCATATCCTACAAAATAAAAAAAGCTTGGCCTGAGGGGTGGCTAAAGAGAAATAGAAAATACACTAATCAGCTAAAAAGAGAAAAAAAGAAGGAGGTGGTTTCCTGGTACTGTATGTTTAGAGATGTCCTTGCTGCATGGACCACTTGCTGGGACTGTTACCTTCAGTAGCATGGAAGTGGCCGTCCCTTGTCTTCACTGGAAACTGTGGTCTCAGGCACCCATGGGTGCTGGCTGATGACTGGACAGTGCTGAGCCCTGACCTCAGGATCTTATACTGATGTCTCAAGGAAGTTCAAGGATAAAGAACCGAAGACACAGGGTGAGCCAAGAAGGCGCTGCACAGTGGGGAGAGAAGTCGGGGCAGCTGTGGTCAGAGGAGGCCGAATTTTCATTCATTTGTAAAGCAACCCGGCCACCATGATTTCAGATAGTCCTCGGCTGTGACACTCAACAACAGTACACACAGTGAGAAGGTTCTTCCCTTTCCCGCTCTGTGCCAGTCCTCTGAGTAGGCCCAGGAGAAGGACACAGTTCAGTGTGTCTCTAACAAACTCCCCTTTTGTAGAGAGGGGGAGTAGTTAGAGCCTTAGTCAGGCCATAGAATCGAACTTTCAACATGTGGAAAATTATATTCCTATTAATTTAAGAAAATTTAAATTTAAGAAAATTTGTTTTCTTGACTTAAGTAAGTTAACATGAAATACTTTATTATAAAGCTGATTTGGGGACTCAGCAAAATCATGGATCCTCCTGGGCTCCAGTCTAAGCAGAGGAAAACTGCCTGGCCCATGTATGTCTGGGGGCAAGCCAGCAGGCAGAGTTTTCATCATGGCCATGTCTGGGACAACTCCACGATACATATACTAACATTATCCCTGTCCTACAGACGAAAAAACCGAGGCTAAAACCGAGGCTCTGAAACGTTAAAGAGCCTGTGATTGTGCAGCTAGTAAGTGGCAAAGCTGGGACTCAGATTCCACTGTGATTCAGGGACGGAGCCATAACAATGAGGCAGTGCTGCCTCTTGAGCTCATACCCTGCTTCATAATTGTCCCTATTGCCCGCTTCATGTCATTGACGAGTCATTGTCATCTGTCCACTTCCCTTATTCCCATAATCTCTGATAAAAGGTCATGAAGAGGAATAATGACCACATGTGTCCCCTGCAGAGGGGATGGTGGGTTTGCTCGGCTGAAGTCCACCAGCATTCCTGATCTTCCTCTTCTGCCTCTGCCATCAAATGTGTCCCCCCAAAAACATGAGACGGTGGGACCCTGCTGGGCCTTGGCCAAGTTCCTGGCTTGGTCTTTGTGTTCATTTTTTCTCAACTTTGTCCAACTCAGCAGATGGGCATCTGTTACTCTGAGATCTTACAACTCACTGACACTTTGATTCCAAACCTAGCCTTTAGGAATATTGCCATTTATATTAGATAAACATCCCCTCAAGTTACCTTCTCATGTGCTTATGATTCTTTTCAAGATTGTTTTCCCTTAAATTTGGGGGATTTGAGGGAGAGTAATGTAATACGTTATGTAGTTTTCCATCATCCTGCAATTGCTTCCTCTCTCCCACCAGGACCAGCAGACACTCTGGCCTTGCTCAGAAATTGGATAACTAAGTGCTTCTCCACATTGCTGAAGTCCTAGCCGTGTGCTCTCCTCACCACGCAGTTCCTCCTGGGATGCACTTGAGGAGGCAACCAACTTCTAGAAAAGTCATATGTTGCATGCCGAATTCCCAGTGACGTGAACCGATCACTAGGCACTCTGAGAGGCAGAGCTGCCAGTAAAATGCACTCAGTGGAGGAAAGAAACAGGTTGATCCCAAAAGGAAATGTGTCAGGGAATCTAACAAAAATTGTTCAAAACAGTCCCAAAGTTTTCCCCTGCGTTTTCTGTTGCCAATGTTTGCTGTGCTGGCCTCCTCACTATCCCATCCCTCCAGGTCTGTTAATGGACCACCTCGTCCCCAGGGGACCATCCCCACCTTCAGCCCATGTGCTTTGGATGAGGCTGCAGGCCCAGGTATGTGACTCTGGACTAACCAATCGGAACCTCACTCACCTGTGAGACAGGCAGGATAATGTTCCCACCCCCCACCAGAGATGCCCAGGACCAAACCCTCAGAACCTGTGTGTGTGTCACCTGACATGCCCAGAGGTTATCCTTAGTTATCCAGAGGAGTCCCAGTGTAGTCACAGATATTCGTAGAAGCAGGAGGAAGGGGAATCAGAGTCAGGGAAGATGTGACCATAGAAGCAGAGGTCAGCATGGAGAAAGGCCACACACAGTGGAGCACAGGCCATCTCTGCAAGAGGGAACAGGCAGACACTTTCCTTCTGCTCCAGGGGTGTGACCCTTTTAATACATTTTTAGACTTCTGACTTCCAGGACTGTAAGATAATGCATTTATATTGTTTAAACCACTAAGTTCACTGGTAATTTGTTGCATCAGTAATAAGAAATTAATGCAACCTTAGCCGGGCCTGGTGGCTCACACCTGTGATCCCAGCACTCTGGGAGGCCAAGCAAGGTGGATCTTCTGAGCTCAGGAGTTCAAGACCAGCCTGAGCAAGAGCCAGACCCCATATCTACTAAAATAGAAAAATTAGCCAGGCATCACGGTGGGCGCCTATAGTCCCAGCTACTTGGGAGGCTAAGACAAGAGAACTGCTTAAGCCCAAGAGTTTGAGGTTGCTATGACCTAGGCTGATGCCATGGCACTCTACCAAAGGTAAAAGAGTGAGATTATGTCTCAGAAACTAAAAAAGAAAAAGAAGAAGTTAATGCAACCTTAAACATAGTGATTGGTACAGGAGTAGGTCGATGAGCCGTGCACAGCTGGTCAGAACCAATGAGACTCACTTCTGGGACTTTGAAGAGGTTCTTCAGTTTTTCCAAGGAGTTGCTTAGAGGATCAGGTGGGAGCTTGACAGTGCCAGCAGCTGTTGTCAGCACGAGGTTAGAAGTCTGTGTGGGAAGAAGTGGAGAATGGGAGGGAAGAGTTGAGAGTGCACTGTGAGACCCAAGAAGCAGCTTCCTGGACTGTCCACCACATTGGCGACGACACTCCCACCTGTGCTCGAGCCAGTTCATGTTAGATTTCTTCCTCTTCCAGTCAAAAACATCTCAGTGTATTTTGTCTCACCTTATTGTGACCTTAGAGCAGGTTGTCAAGGACGTGGATGCAGCTGATGGTACTTCTTTCAGGACGCAGCAGAATGAATGGCCACGTTGGTTAACTGGTCAGAGAGGGAGAGGACCAACCACAATAAACAGTTACCGTTTTTCTAGAGAGTCTGAGGCTCCACACATTTAGCAGGCAGGACATGAGTGCTCATCCCAAATCATTTCTGGTGAGAGTAGAAATTGTGCGGGATGAGGGGAGCGCGGCAATGCTCACCCCAGAGCTTCGGGCTTGCCTGGCACAAGTAACGCATGTGGACGTGGACCTCCTCCTGAGGAAGGGTGCAGGACACATCTTCAGCATCAGCCCCTGGGGAAAAGTCTGTTGGAAGTAGATATGGTTTGGGAATCTCCACCTTGCACTTCGGTGCCTGTTCTGTTTTAGCAGTGCCTCCAAATCACAACTTTCTCTTCCCTCCTGGAAGCCCCCACCCAGGGTACCACACGTACCCTCTCAACTTATCTCCAACATGATGTGTGCATTGTAACTGAGGCCTTCAGTTAAATGTGGGAATTTCAAGCATCCCAGTAGATTAAGGAAATGCTTTGAGTAAGCAAAGTCAACATGCCCCAAACACACCTGCATGTTTTATCTGCTTTGAAGTAGCTTTGACTTTTATCAGAGGAATTCTGCACAGACTATACCCTTCAGAAGCTCATAGACTGGTGAGTTCCCGTGTCCACCAAATGCTACCAATTCCTGGCCTTGGGAAACTTGTTTCCATTATTACTAATTTTCTTGGTCTGTTTGCAGAATGACATGATAAGGGCACATAAGCACCCTTCCATTACCACTCATCGCATGAAACCCTACCTAAAGCCACTTCAAATCTGAGCTCAAATGCTGCCCTTTCTAGCAAGTTCTACCTGTTTAAAAGGAATACATTGTGAATTTATAGTTGCTAAAACATTTGGACTTGCAGTGAAGCATAATAGCAGCACTCATAGGCATTGGAGTCAAACAGATCTGGATTAAAACAGTCGCTAAATGTGTGGCCTTGGGCAAACCACTTTACCTCTCTGAGCTCATTGTAATGCATTGTAACGCACCTCATCTGGGAACTAGGGATAATGGTAGTATGCACCCAGAACTAGGGTTCTTGTGTGGATTAAATAAGATAATGCAGGTAAAACATTAAATAGATGACTTGGAGGAAAATAAATAATCATTTAATAAATGTTACCCAGCAGTGGTACTAATTGTAACTATACTGTGTTTCCCCCAAAATAAGACACTGCCTTATATTTATTTTTTCTCAAGAAGACACAATAGGGCTTATTTTCAGGGGCGTCTTCCTCTCCACACTGAAATGCAGGGTGTGGCTATGTAGTGTATCATTGTATCTGCATAGCCACGCCCATCACTAGGTCTTATTATTGGGGTAGGGCTTATATTTAACAAATGCATAGAAATCCTGCTAGGGCTTATTTGGGGGGTAGGTCTTATTTTCAGGGAAACACAGTAGTTGGGTGCACACGTTTATCTTCCACCAGATTCGAAGTCTTCTGAGGAAAACGTGTTAGTTATACCCAATAACGTTCATTACAAACACTCATTAAACCAAAATGATGGCCAGCAAGTGGCCAGGCAGCTCTGAGGTCGTGCTGAACTCACTCACCTACCTGGAGACCAACTCAGGTTGGCCTTGACTGAGATGTGAATGATGCAGCTCTGCTAACCGTGTCTCTCTCCCCCAGCAGGGCGGCCAGGCCGCAGAAGGGGCTCCAGAGACAGAAAACCCGGCACACAAGCCCTCTGCAAGCCTCCACCACATCGGTGAACCTCCTGGTGACCAAAGCAAGCAAGTCTCATGGTTGAGTCCTTGTGACTCAAGAGGGTACATGGCAAGGGATGTGGTAAGTGAGTTGTGAAAAATTGGGGCCGTTTGCAATCTACCACAGTAGAAAATGAAGTCCTACAACACGGCTAATGGGGGTTGTGATCCTGAGAAACCCATCTGTCTGTGCTGGCTGAGTCAAACGTGAATTTGGGCTCCAAACTGAAGTTGCCAGTATTGAACATCAGAAGCAGTTGTTAAAAACAGACCAATTTATAGAGCACAGGTGCTTCTTCGTTATTGAGGTCTGGGGTTCTCCCCTTGAGAAACAGCTAGTTTTATGGCCTTACCTGGAACTATCTGACCTTTTGTTTCCAGGGTCAGAGAAAAATGATCTTGAACCTGCCCATTCCTCATGGGCTACCCTCTCTTCTGCCTCCCTCACCGCTGGGCAGCAGTTCAGATTTGGAGGAGAAGTAAGGAAATGAACACTGAGAAGAAAGTGAGGACCCACAGGATGAAAGGGAAGGGATTTGGGGGGCGAGAAGGCAGGACTGAATTCTAAGAGGCCTGCGAGATTCTGGAACTTCCAGACTTCACAGAACTTCTCAAGTTAGGGCACAGAGGCACTTTCTTCTGAAAGAAACTTCACAATTGTGTTTTTAATGAGCTCCAAACTGCCTCAGCCAGACACAGGTTAAACAAAAGAGAAACGCAGCCCAGTCTGGAAGTCATAACTCAGATTCAGAAATCCAGAGAGGGCAGGATTTGCCCTGATACCTTCTCAGAGAGGTGAAGCTCCAAAACAGAAAAATTTCCTGCTGGAATGTGGTGATGGATTGGGGAGGAAATAAAAACAGTTTGTATTTTAAAAAAAAAAAAACCATAGGAATAAGCTCTTAGTTTACAGAGGTGTCAGCTGGTATCAGAGTGAAAATATATTTAAAAGGTTGTGTGTTTTTTCCCTTAATTAATTCAACTACTTATTAGAAACCTACTGGGAGTCAGACACTATGCAAGATGGTGCCTCGGCGAAGGCTCCATGCTATTGGCAGGAGAGACTGCAAGACCACAGGAAGGGGAAATCAATACACTGTCAGATCTGGGCAAGGGCTGCCAAGAAACAGACAGGAATGATGAAAGGGGTAAAGAGAGACAAGCAGTGTGGGTGTGCCGCTTTGAACGGAGTGATGAGGAGAGCGATTCCACCGGAAAACCAAGGAGGTGAAGTTTCTCCCGCTACCCCCAGACGTTCCAGGCCAGGCAGGTAGGGGTGGACTTGCTGTGTTTAGGCAAGAGCAAAAAGTCTGTTAGGGACTCTCCGTGGCTCCACACTCCACCTCCAGATCATGGATTAAGGGCAGTTTCGGGGGTTGGGGAGGGTAACTTTCTCACAGCTCGGGCTGAGTTGAGTCCTCCATTGTGGACACTCCTGGGAAGACCTGGGACTTCTCCTTCAGAGTTTCTGAAAGGGCCCGTTTCTATGCTGAGTGCCTCTCGAACCCACAGCATTACTGGGATTGGTAGGTCTCGTGTCCCTGCTCACGGCTGTGGCCCCGGGACCTAGACTGAGGCCTGACACTTAGCAGATGCTCCCTTCTGTCACTCAGTCCTCCCCATGATAGCCCTACACAGGTGCTGCCATTATCCGCATTTTGTAAGACTCAGAGGGGAAGTGACTTGCCCAAGCCACACAACCAATAACTGGGAGGGGAGGGTGGCGGGAACCAGGATTTTAATCCAGGTCCTTTTGACTCCAAAACCCAACCAGCACACATCACTCCCTGGATGGATGCTTGGTTAGGGGTGGGCACATCACCCAGTCAGAGCCAGGGACACACCAGCAGTATCAGCCAGAGCTTCTGGGAAGGAGAAGCCATCTCTGCCCCCGAGGAGCCCACAGGTGGAAGTGAAGCCATGAGGGCAGCCCAGGAACCCAGAGAACCAGGCCCACAGAGCCGCTGGAGCCGAGGCTTTACCTCTGAGCCAGTCACAGTCTTTCACTTGCAACAACAAGATTTTCCAGCTGGCCAGACACATAGGGGTTAGGCACGCTCATCACTGGAGGCCTGTTGTATTCGTAGGTAGAAGAAATGAAGACATCGAGCATGTTAAAAGTACATATTCACTGGACATCTAGAAAGGCTGCTGCTGGTGTATCCTCTCCTCTGGGTTCCCTGCTGTGGCCACCAGGGCCCGGGCCAGCCCAGCAGGAATGAGATGCCTGGTGCTTCTCATGATAAGAAAATTCTGAACCCGTGTCAGCCTTTTCCTTGATACATGAATAAATGATTAATGCATGCCAGATGCTAAAGTCAGGCCCGTGACAACGTTAAGCCCAGGAAAGGCGAACCCATCAATCACCTGCAGGAGAGCACTGAGCTTGGTGCCCGGGGCACAGAAGTGGAACACACTTCTGACACTTTAACACCTGTGACTTGCCCTGGAGAAAAAGGACGGCAAGGGACTGTTAGAGACAAAGCCAGGCAGTTGCAATGGGACCTGAGATGGTGTCTCCCAACTGCCAGGACAGTGGACACTCAGGGCAGGGCCGGCTATCAGCAGCCTTCTTCGGATCCCTCTGCCCACTTCCGTCACACAGTCATCCCACTACCGTGATGTTTTTGTCATCCCTGGATATTGTACTCCCATTATCCACTTAATATTTTTCTTTCACTTAATGACATTTTTTCCTCAAATTTTTGCTTTAATGAGAGACAATGTCAATTACCTAAATGGAAATCAGTCTTGCATGCTGTAATTAGAAAGTAATTATAAAATTAAATATAATAAAAGCACAAAACTCCATCATTAACCAGATATTATTATGTGTGAAAAGCTCTCAGCTCTTGCCCGGTCTTCTCTTTATGTGTTTGGGGGACATTAAAGACATGTTGTCAGGAGAGAAAGACTGTCCAGGAGGCAGCCAAGATGGAAACATGGGCAGGCAGCCTGATCGTTGCGTGCTTTAGCGTCAATGCCATGTCCACACATCACACGAAGTTACCTTATGCACCGCACTGGAGCCTTGCTGCAGGGTGGCTGTGGGCAGGGGCCTCAGGGTCACGGCTTGGCTTCAGATGCCAAAGTGTTGGCTATGAGCACATCACCTAGTTTCCTCCTTGGAAAAATGGTCGTAATAATAACACCTATGTAGCTAGCAGAGTTTGGGGGAGCATCTTAAACGAGATGCATAGGTACAATGACATGCACATGATAATAACTCCACAAATACAAGCCGTTGTTATTGTTATTGTGATGACCTCAATGGTGATGATAATTGGAGACCCACAACCCGGATCTGGCTGGTCTATGTGGCCAGACATAGCATAATTCAGTGTTTATTTACCCAGCAAACAATTAAGAACGCCTGCCCCTGCTGGATAGGAGTTTGTACGTAAGTGGGGAGTGAAATGACCGGAAAGATACATCCAAGGTGTCAGAACTGGGCAGCTCAACCTGGCCTGTGGAATCGGAGAAGGCCCCCAGGATAAGAATCCCAGTGGGAAGAGGCAGGGATAGAAGTAACAGGTAAAAGGGAGCCTTTGGCATGCAAATGAGCAGGCCTGGGCAGCCAATGGGAGAGCGACTATAAGCCCCTGGCTGCCAGCAGATTGGGGCTGCTTCCTAGACAGGGCTCCAGTTGGGTCCTGGGGCTTCCAGCCAGCGTCCTCCACTCAGGGCCAGGGCTGGCCTGCCAGGCCCTGGCTAATCATAGGTGAGGGTGTGGCGACGTTCCAAAGGGCTGCCTGGGTGTTCCCAGTAAAGTACTGCCACAGCCCCTCTGTGCTATCACACAGCAACGCAGAGCCACCGAAGCTAGGTACTACCAGAGGTCAACTCCAAGGCAACCCTAGTTTGTAAAAACTCTCTGCTTTTACAAAGTGTAGGAATTATTTATGAAGTTAAAAACTCTCAGGCATCATGTCTGCTCCAAGGAGACTGATTCAGCAAGAGCCAGCTCTGGAAGACAGTCCAGCTGACAAGGAATGTC
Organism: Otolemur garnettii; assembly: GCF_000181295.1. NCBI lineage: Eukaryota > Metazoa > Chordata > Mammalia > Primates > Galagidae > Otolemur > Otolemur garnettii. The sequence goes on along the minus strand of NW_003852418.1, from coordinate 19,073,665 downwards.
TCGTCTTTGGCTCGCAGGGCTCGCCATGGGAGCAGCTTTCCACTCGGGGACCCCGGTGTGATGCAGTCACAGCAGACACGCAGCGTGGGGCAGAGCTCTATAGAGGTATACAGCCCGGAACTATTATCAGGATTAAAACCTGCCACTGACTGGGGCTTGGCTGTGTGCAGGACACACGCTAAGCTCGCCCATTCATGCCTTATCTCTTCTTTATGTCAAACATGGCATAGGTGCTCTTGTGATTCTGTTTCACCATCACAGGGAGGTTATGTAGCTGGATTAGGTCATAAACCTAAAGGAAAGGGGGGAACTAGGGCCAGAATTCAGTCAAATCCAAGCAATCCACCCCTCCTGTGTAGTGGCCCTTGCCTGGCTTGTCCCTCCCCAAAGCAAGGGGAGCTCCTTGGTTGGGAGTTTTGTGCTGTCACCACCCTTGTGACACCAGCATCTTCAATACCTGGCAGGTGTTGGATCCAACTTACACTCCTCTAGTAAGTTTTCTGAGTTGACATTTGCAAACTTGTAAGCAAGGAATGGCTGGGGACAGAGGTGCTGTAGCAGCATGCTTAACAGAAGAACCCAGCTCCTCTGCAGAAGAAAGCAGAAGTCCCCTGGCACTGGGGACCCCCTGGCACTGGGGACTTGTGTATCTGGTCCACCTGGAGTTGACTCAACATGGGCACCATCCTGGGACCAGACACCAGAGACGTACAGTTGCGATCATAGACCCCATGACAATGTCACATGATCTTCACTCCACCTCAAATCTCCAAAAAGTCTCAACCCATTACATTATCAATCCTATATCCAAACTCTCTTCTAAATACTATCCCCTCAAAAGTTTCAGATTCATCTTCTAAATGAAGTACAGTGAGACATTGAGTATGATCCACCCTTGGGCACAATTCCTTTCCATCTGTGACCTGTCAACCTGGAAAACAAGTTATCTACTTTTGAAATGCAATAGTAGGGTAGGATAGACACTCTCTATGCAAAAGAGAGAAATTGTAATAATAAAGGAGTCACTGGCCCCAAGCATATTAGAAAGCCAGCAGGACAAATTTCAAGAGATTAGAAGGCTAAGAGCAATACTCTGGTTTTCTGCTCCACTGTTTAGACCCAGACTCCACCCCCTGTGGCTCTCAGCTCCTCCCTCTGGGCCCAAGCTCCACCCCCTGTGGCTCTCAGCTCTTCCCTTTGTGCCTAGGCCCTGCCCCTGTAGTTCTTTCTGCATATAGAAAACAGATTGTATTTATCAGGACAGAGGTGGAGAAACTAACTGGGATGCTTATATAAACCAACTAGGAGATGATGGTAGTTTAATCTGGGTTTGTGATGTAAAAATAAAGAATTGTGGTCGGATCAGATTCAGAAAATATTTTGTAGACAGAGCCAACTAGCTTTTGTGACAGACTGAAGCTGGGAGGCAGGACAGGAGTGATGGAAAGGGTTTTGTCCTGACACCTGGTAGTGTTTTGAGATGCCTGACGTTTTCTTGAGTGAAGCAAATTCTCCATATCTTTTTACTCCCTAAATCTAGGGAACAGGCAGACCCTACATGCACATCCTGAAAGCCTTTCCTAGCCCTCAGCCAGCTTCTCTCTTTTATCCCGACCTCCATCCCTACTTCAAACTCAAAGCACATTTCTCATAGAAGAGTTCTAGGGGTAAAAAATGAAAAAAAGTTATTCTTGGAGGGCAACCCCATAACTCAGCCTGCTGAGAGGGGCCTCTCTGCAGCTGCTGGGCCCCCAGCCCACACCCCCACTCTCGGCAAATGCTATTCTGGACTGGGCCTCTGCAGCCCACCCTGCCAGCCCACCAAACAGGCCCCAGGCCTGGATTACATAACCCATTCATTTTCACCAGGCCGTTCATCTCAACACCACAGTGATTTACAGTTTGAAATCATCCTGGTATTTGTTGACATTGCTGCTCTCAATTGGTTGAAGACAAAAGGAAGTGACAGATGAATTCCCTTCGGAAAAACATATTAACATGAAAAAGTACAAATGGTACACACACTTCACACTCCAGCGAGACTGGGAGTAGCCGAAGCTGGCTGCCCCGTGTGCAGATTTCAAGAATTACAAGGAGATGCCGAGACCTTGTTTTGATTTTTTTCCAAATGTTCTTCATTAAGGAATGTCTAATAATCTTAGTGTCTTGAGGGACTTCCTACAAGACCCTGCGACCCTCTCTGCAAGCTTTAAGGAACTGAAGCTTAATAAGAGAAATGCTCACCACTGCCTGGGTGCAGGCCCCGAGGCACAGTCTGCATGGCAGCAAGGAAGGTCATCACTATTTTACAGATCAGGAAACTGAGGCTCAGGAGGGCTTGGTGACATCCCCATGGTCTTATGAAGGAGGCTTGAACTCAGGAGTTCTCAGAAGAAGGGCAGCATTTCAAACTTTAGGATAATCTTTCGCTGGAAATAAATGTGGATCAAGAAGACATCTAAAGTGGAGACCTGAGGTGACCCAAAATTGATAGTTGTAATAAGAAAGAAGATCCAGAAAAGGTGACTGAAAAAGAGAGCCCTACCTGATTCCACCCCTGGGCCGCTGCTCTGCATGGGCAAGGGGACACAGACTTTTCTCCAGAGAAACTGTACAAATGGCCAGTACGTCCACGGAAGGAGGCTCAGTATCAGGAATTATTAGGGAAATGCAAATCAAAGCCATAATGAAATACCACTTCACACCCATTAGGAGGGGTACGACAAAAAAAATCCTGAAAATAACAAGCAGTAGTGAAGATGCGGGGGACTGGAGCCCTGAGCACCATGGAGGCTGCAGCTGGTGTGGCAAAGCTCCTCCAGAGACGGAGAACTACCTATGATCCGGCAGCTCCGTTTCTAGTTAGACAACCCCCCAAACTGAGAGCAGGAACATAAACAGGTACGTGTATTCCTACACCCACGTCTGCAGCAGCATTAGCCACAAAAGCCAAATGTCAGAAGCAATCTGAATGTCCACTGAGCCACGAATGGGCCACAAAACGTGGTCTGTGCACACAAAACTGACACACGGCCTTAAAAGGGAAGGAAATTCTGACGTAGGCTACAAAAACGGATGGAACTTGCAGACATTATGCCAAATGAAATAAGCCAGTCGCAAAAGGACAAATCCCATTTGAATCCACTCACACGAGGACCCTAGAAAAGTCATATTTACAGAGACAGTGTTTTCTGGGGACTGAGGGGGGAAGAGAGACGGGAAATGAGTATTAAATGGGTGGAGAGCTCCAGTTTGGGAAGGTGAAAAAGTTCTGGAGATTAGTGGTGGTGACAGTTGTAGGCACATGCTGGGTAGTGACTTTTAGGTCAGTGACTGCATATGTGAGACTGGTCCCTAAGATTATATAATGCTATATTTTTATTGTGCGTTTTCCATGGTTAGATATACAAACCCCCTCTGTTACATCAAAATTGCCTGCGGTATTCAGTAGCGTAAGATGCTGTACAGGTTTGCCTGGGAGCAGCCGACTAGACCGAGGGTGCTAGGTGTACCCAGCAGGCCGCCCATCTGGGTGTGCACACAGAGCGCCCTCCCTAAGGTCTGCACAGCAAAATCCCCCATGGACACATTTCTGAGGACAGAGCTCTGTCATTACGTGACGCATGAACATATGACAGTGTGAATTTATTCAATGCTGCACAACCACACAATTAAAAATGATTAAAGTTGTAAATTGTATGCATGTATATTTTAATCACGATTTTAAAAAACAATTTTTTTAAGGGAGCGAAAAAAGCTCCCCTTCTCTCCACAGAAGTTACCAGTGCCAGTGGCAGCCAAGTGAGTTGGTTTTCAGACACTTTAGTCCAAAGCCAGAAAGGCGTCAGGAGAAATCCTCAGGTTTTGACCGAGTAATTAAGGTAAATCATTTCTTCCTTCTCTGCTCTCCTATAGAGCACAACTGGTGTGCAGTGACCTCGCTCAAAATCTTCCTCCCATCAGCTCTGGGAAGGTGGTGAGGCCAAGCTTGTGACCCCGGGTAGGGCCCCTGAAATTCGATCCTTGCTCATCCTGCTCCGGGATGCCCGGCACACAGTGAAGCACTGGGAATGTGACTAGCTAATGTCCTGCGAGCCCTGGGCTGGGGTCAGCTGCAGCTTTTCCGGAGGCAGGAGTTTCAAAGACAATAAAAGTTTCAAGCGAAGGAGATGTTCTAAATCTCTTAGGGGAAAAAAAAATACTTGGGAGAAAAGAAAGGGAATAGAGGTCTTGGGGTTATGAAATGGGAGGTCGCAACCCCCAGTGTGGCATTCACTTTGCGTTTCAATCCAGGACTGGCCAGTTAGCTGCACTCTCCATGAACAGGACGCCCTGATGGGCAATGGGGATGTGGCCGACCATCAGCCGTTTGCACTTTTGCTGTAAACTCTTTCCCTGGGCAGAATGCTGGAAAGGTGGGTCAGGTTGGTTCAAGAGATTCATGGAGCTGATTTTCTGGGGTTTGGTCTCCACACTCAGGAGAGAAGACACTGCCATTCCATCCCTTGTACCCAGAAGAAGAAAAATGTCTGTGCCAATTTGTAACTACGATTCCTCCAGTGGGTTTCTCTGCTTCCCTTTGGGGCCATGTGAATTATAGTTTTCAAGCTTACCTGGCCTTTGCACAGAACCGAGCTCTCCCTGACCAGTTCCTCTCTCTTGAGGGGAATGTTAATTTTAAAAACCAATGGGTATGTCCACAAAGGCTTCCATTCTAGCTTGGCTTTTGCTTGGAACAAATACATTACGTAATGACTTTTTGGAAAATACATCAAATTAAGGGATCCTTTTGATGTTCGGCTACATTGAATGACAAACTATCGCAGAAAGTTGTCAGTGACAGTGAATGAGAATATTTTCTATTTACACTGGTTCTTGTGTAACTTAAATATTGTGCCAGTCCCTTAGATTGCTTTGAAAAATCTGTTTTTAAATATATGTTTCAAGGGTTCATCCTGGTGGGACCTGGTATCAACCACTGACTTGATGACATTAGTTGACAAACTTGGCCTATTAAGCAATTAGTCCTGCTGGGGGTTTTGTTGTTGTCTGTTTTCCTGTGTTGGCTAATAAAATTAATTTAAAATCTATCATTTTTCATGGTGTTGAGGAATATATGACTGTCTCCTCTTATTTTCTGATGTTCTCTCCTGAACGCTGCCCTCTGCCTTCACCCAGACCTTGTACATTTAGGGCAGGAAGGAGGTAGGGAGATGGTTCGCAGCTTGTCTCGGGGGAATAAAGAGAAAATTTCAGGCAGGGAAGAGTTAGTGAAGGCAAAACTAAGAAGGATCTCAGTCCCCTGTAAGATGTTAGATTTGCTATTTGCTTTCGGTTCATTATTTTTATAGAGTCAACAAGGCTGACACTTTTTCTGAGAAACGGAGAAGCCCTGGGGGAAAGATTGGGTAAAGGTAGGCTTGCTTTTTACCTCCGGGGAGGTTAGGCAGACGGGGTGTCTTTGTTCTGTCTCACAATCGAGATATGAATAAGACTTCATGGTTAGCAGCGGCCTTAGACCCTCGAGGAAGCAAGGCGTGGGTCTCATGGGAAAACACTTACATAAACCAAAAAGGAGGCCAGAGGTTGTCTAAATAAGCTTGGAGAAACAATAATTCTGAAATAAGCCGAGACCAATTCTGCAGTGTAATGAAGGTTCAAAGCTGTCCAGATTCAACAGAGGAGATGGTTGTGTACTTAGGGAACCATGCCCAACATCAAAAGCCAATTATAAAAACTAAGGTGCTAAAGGTTTGGCCTGAAAGGTCTGGTCCCCTCGGGCTGACGTGTCTGGAAGCTTCCACCTTGCAAGGCCATTTCTGAGATCGTCACACCTGCGGAGGGAAGGGAAAGAAAGCACGCATTCTAGTGACACGATCCAATTAATTACAGGAGCCTTTACAAACAGTCAGCTGCATAACTTTGGCAGAGAGCAGATCTGTCATCTCAAGAGGAATTCGGCATTCTAAATAAACAAGTGAGATTAGGATGATAAGCAAACTTCTACCTACTTCCAACTCTTTTATTATTAAGACAGAATAGACGGAGACAGAGTGCAAATTTGAGCAAGATGGGAAGTGTTCAGGAAGAAATTAAATGACTCCAGACAGACTAGTGGGTGGATGGGGGCTGGCGGCCTTGGGCAAGTGAAACCAATTTATCTCCCGGAAGAACCTGGGATGTAAAGGGCTCGGATCAGGCTCAGCATCTCCATTTGAAGATGGCAAATCTCTCCTAAGTCATATGTAACACAAGAAGACAGATCTTGACTTTCATTTTCCTCTATTTCATCTTATTTTCTTGGTGCTCCCTTCCAATTCGTATCGTACTTTTTGTAGAAACTCGACACATTTTTCAAAATGAGATATGGTAGGTTTGTTTACATCAGTGGTCCTCCAATGGGGGTGATTCGTCCCCCAGGCAGGGGACAGATGGCACTGTCAGGATACATTTTTGATTGTTACAACTGGTGTGGAGGGCATGCTGCTAGCTGCTGGAATCTTATGAGCAGAGCTCAGGGATGCTCCTAGCAGCTGACAATGCACATGGCAGCCCCCCACCCCAAAGAGGTGTCTGGTGCTAATGTCCATGTGCCAAAGGTGGGCTGCACATTTTAATTCAAAGCATCCAGTCAGTCAGACAACGAACCTTTACTGGGCAACCCTTTACATAGTAGTAATCACAGGAGAATCTTTAGATGGCAAGAGAAAAGACTCAACTCAAAGAAGCTCAAACAGAACAAGGGATCCATTGGTTCTAGTAACTACCATGTTTCTCCCAAAAAAATAAGACCTACCTCAAAAATAAGCCCTAGTAGGATTTCTATGCATTTGTCAAATATAAGCCCCAGCCCGATAATAAGATCTAGTGATGGGCGTGGCTAAGCAGCATATCTGCATGGCCAACGCCATGCATTTTGGCGTGGAGAGGAAGACATCCCCTGAAAATAAACCCTAGTGTGTCTTCCTGACAAAAAATAAATATAAGACAGTGTCTTATTTTCTGGGAAACACGGTAGTATGCATGGTGAGAACCTCTAACGAGTGGAGTATTCCTGGACCCTTGCGCGAACTCTGCTCAGATGGGCCACAAACAGAAACTCAGGTGTGCATCCTGCTGTGTGCTTTATCCTTCTGGGGCCACCCACCTTTCCCAGGCAAAACATGTCTTTCTCATCAATGGAGGGGCAAAGAAAAGAGCCTGCAGCCCTTTGATTTTCTGTTGTCCTGTGGAATTGTTCTCAGAACTGGTTAATACCTCTCTGGGGTTTAAACATTTCTCTAGAAAATAGTAGGTAGGAACTATGCAATTTATACATGGCATAAATGTAAAACTGTAAGAGGTTAAGCATATACGCTATGCAATATGGTGCCCCCTGTAGGTGTCCGGGATGTGCTGAGAGGGTGTCCGCTGAGCTTCAGAACTTCTAGAAGTCCTAAGAGATGGGAGCTGCTCATTGCGTTAAGCCAGCATCTTCTGCTTGTCCTGCGAAAAAGAAAGTTGGTTTCCCCAGTATCTATTTTTCCACTGTGATTCTGAATATGGCTTGGGCTCTTTACCGATGAGAAGGAGGTGACTCCAAGTGTCCCTGTAATTGCAAAGAGCAAAAGGCATATCGTGCACACACACACCACTGCTTCTTCCTCAGCCAAAAAATTAAAAACTCGTTGGTGTTCAGGTGCATGTTCCCTGGAACGAAAGAACCCAGGAAAACAGATATCAGGGACTTTTTAGATGCCCCTTTCAAAACCATAAGTTTTGTTGAATTGAAACAAGTTGCTAGACTGTTTCCTAAGAGATTTCAGCAGGGGAGAGCAAGGACGTGATGAGTTTGAGTTCAGAGTCACACGGACCATGTTGCTTCTTGGTTGGAAACCTGCCATGTAAAATTCACCTATTACTTACGGAAGATGAAGGAACCTTCCCTCGTTCTGCTTAGCAGGCCACTCAGAGGCAGCAAAACTTCCACTGTGGTGTGTTTTGTCCCTTTTGAGTCTTTCATGTTCTATGACCATGAGCTTCTTAAGGGCTGGTCTTTTGTCCTTGTGCCTACTCTATACCCCAAGGCCTTGGACCCCAGCATAGGTGGAGTAGGACTTGATGAAAAAGGCCAGATGTGGCTGTCTTTATTTTACATACAGGAAAGTGAAGACTGGTGTTTGGGAAGGATTCTTCCACATTGCACGGGAAGTTGATCAAAGAGTCACAGAGGAGTCCATCTCAGCATGCTGCTTTCCCAGGAGCACCTGCTAGTCCAGGGGCACCTCCTTCTTTCTCGTGGGCGACTACCCTTGCTGCATGCTGAGCAGTTGTCCTGTAAGACTCTGTCCCTTTGTTTACTGGGCTGCTCATCCCAGGCCAGAAATAGTTATGGTGGTTCATATTCTGGTTCCCCAAACACCCCAGCTGCCAATATTTCAGTCCTAACTCCAAGGAGTGAAATGACTGCTGCAAGAAGCTGAACTACAGATCAGCTTCCCTGAAGACAAAAGTTGAATCTGATTCTTTATCTGAAATCAACACATAACCCGACAAAGAAAAAAAATCCTAAGTAAGCACTTGCTCAACTAATCTGTCTGATCGTTATGGATTTGCTACGTCCTATAAGCATCTTATGTGGGTGATAGCACGAAATCCTCAAAATATCCCTCTATGATCAAGGACAGCTTCATTGCTGACAGCACAACCACCTTCGACCTGCTATTGGAATGAGAAGGACATTCATCTCTGCTGTCTTCCTCCCCAAAACTCATAACCTCAGTCTAATATGAGAAAAACATCAGACAAACTCACATCGATGGACATGCCACAAACACCTGACTACACCCTTCAAAACTGCCAAGGAAAGTTCATCAAAGCCAAGGAAAGTATGAGAAACTGTCACAGACCAGAGAAACCTAAGAAGACGTGACAGGTAAATGTGATATGATGTCGTGGGTGGGATGGGCCAGAAAAGGGATGTCAGGAGAAAACCCGGGAGACTGGAATAAGCTGTGGGGTTGAGCTAACAGTTATGGACCAGTGTTAGCCTTGCAGCTGGGACACATGTACTCCAGAAATGTAAGATGTTCGTGACAGAGGGAACTGGGCAAAAGGCTTACAAGAACTCTCTGGGCTATCTTTGCAACTTTCCATATATCTGAAATTATTGTAAAGTAAAACATATTATTTAAGTAAAAACTTTTGCTAAAATATATAACCTTTTCAGATGGGTACTATTGTTTTCTCAACTGGAGGGGTGCAGGATCTGTTCCAAATCATTGTCTCCTAACCCGATTATCATTCTAGAAACTTCTCAGACCCTGCTTGAAGCCTCCTGTTTATACCAGGGCTCCTGAGAATTAGATCATGGAAGATCTTAAAGGGATAATTTCTCTGCTGGGAAGCATGAGTGACCCAATCACTCTGGGGCAGGGGGGTGGGGTGGAGAAAATGAGTCTACAAGGTTTGGATACTCAAAGTCTCACATAACAATGGAACCATTCAAACACTTCCAGGAAAAAAAACATCTAGAGATTGACTTTAGAGGGATGATCGGAGACCTCCTCCAAACCCCTGTATGTCTGGGATGTCTGGGTGGGTTGAGAAGTGGTTCCTGGGTGGCAGGAATTCATCGGGAGTAACCTCTAACACCATAAAGACACCACATTCTCTGCTCCTCTAAACAGTCAAAGGCCCACAGATGCTTCCAATCAGGGAAAGCACTTCCCACTCAGAGCACCACATTCTCATACACTCCCAGCCCCAGCTCTTCAAACACGATCCCCTCAACTGGTGCAGGGAAGAAAACACACACACTTTCAAGATCCAGCCGGAACCGTCCTCAAGCGCATTCCCTTTCTCTTCATTAGCCCTTATGCTCTTCTGATGGGGGGAGGTTCCCCTCAAGCCCTCATATGCTTTCAGCATTACTCAGAAGGTGCCCTTGGTCCTGGCACTTACATCAGCCAAGTAGATTTTCCCCAGCAGGTGCTGCCTCATAAACTCCCAGAGCTTCCCACATCCGCAGAGGCTGCAGTGGCACCTGTCAGGTATCCCTTCCTCCCAGAGTGGCGTGGTCAATACTCTATCCCCTGAGCTGGCGCTCACATCTGAGGGTCTCATGGAAGAGGTCTCACCTCCCTCATCTAGCCCTGGCTTAATCACAGTCCCAGTGAGTGATTAACTGGGAAAGATTTAGCTTCGATTTGTCCTGAGCCGGAAGAGTGCTGCGTGCTCTTCCAGGAAAGGGTGAGCCCCCTGAGATGTGTCCCAGGCTGCTGCATGGATCCAGCTCAGCACCTGTTGTACATGCTTTGGAAAGTGTCCTGCCTCTTCCACTCTCACAGGGTCCCACCTTGGCCGGTTACATGACCAGGTTCCTCATGATACCCCTTCCCCTGAAAAAATCACCATCAGCTGTTTGATAAACACTCTTCTTACTATTTTATTCCACACTCACCTTGAACATACCGTGTTTCCCCGAAAATAAGATCTAACTCAAAAAATAAGCCCTAGCAGGATTTCTATGCATTTGTTAAATATAAGCCCTACTCTGATAATAAGACCTAGTGATGGGCGTGGCTATATAGCCATACCCTGCATTTCTGCACAGAGTGGTAAGACTAGAATACCTTTTATCTGCCACAGCTCCTTTCTCCAAGCTGTTTGCCCTTGCACGGGTGTGCGTTTGGTAACCGAGGTCCCAGGCATCCTATTGTGCATGTGCAAAGGGCTAAGGGAGAGGAGTTCACGCATCACTAGCACCAGCCCCACCAACAAGGTCGGCTCCCCTGTCAGGTTCCAGAAGAAGATGACTTAACTGTATTTGAATAAATGTAGATTGTTATATTATACTTAATAAAAATAAGACATCCCCTGAAAATAAGCCCCAGTGTGTCTTCTTGAGAAAAAATAAATATAAGACTGCATCTTATTTTCGGGGAAACACGGTACTATTGTTTCTTCCTTATTTCTATAAAAATGCAGACATCTGAGAAATGCTGTTCTCTACTTTTCTTTTAGGACTCAGTCACCTTTCCCTCCTCACCCTTTGAGCACAGCAGACTGTCCCATTGAGTGGATGCACTTTGGTTTATTTAACATTGACCTTTGGGTGGACATCTAGACTGTTTCCACTCTTTCACTGTTGAGACAGTGCTACCTTCTCCCAAAAATGGATGCACCTGCTTCTGTAGGACAAAGGTCTTGATGTGAGCACATTATTGAAAAGGGGTAAATGTGTAATAAACTCAGCAGGGATGGACTTCAAAAGCTCCGGTGTTATCCGCCTTGACCCAGGGCCTCCCTGGTCATTGCAGAGTGGGACTTTACGACTTGCTCTGTAGAAAACTGCAAAGTGCTCCCACATAGTGAGTATCTCTCTGCATCAAGAACTCTGTGAGTGTCTAACTCTGTGAGACAGGTACAGTTATTACCTCATTTTACAGAAGAGAAAACTGAAAGTCGAGGAAGGTGATTACCCCCAAATCATGTAACTGAGACATGGGAAAATAGAGATTTGGCCACAGTTCTGCCTGGCACTGGAGCTTGAACCCATCACTTGACTCTCCCTCCCAGTAGCTGTGTGCCTGGGTGCTGAGGACATGGCCATAGTCCACTCTGCCTCCCTGAATTCTGCTAATGCCATTTCCACAGTAATTGACTATAAAGCCTAGGAATCAGTGAGAGGGGCTGAGTATGAAGCTGTCTTCATCTGGTTTGAATTATTGTGAATCAGGGTTATGTTGTTATTTTTCATGCTGTACTCAGAGGACAGTGATTATTTTCTTTTATTCATTTATTTTCTTTTTCTATCAACTTCAGCTACTAAATCCCCCTCAGTATAACCTTCCTGATCTTCCCAAAATTGCACAGGATGAGGAGGATTTGCTGCTTCCTGGGCAAGTCGGTCCTGTCAGGGTGGGTCACTGGGCCTCACAGACAGACACCTCCGCCATCTTCGCCTTTTCATCTATTTTCTCCATAAACTTTTGGCTCCGTGGGGAAATCACATTTTTATGACACCCCATGAATCTTTCGCAAACTAGATGCATCTGAAACCAAATGAAAACAAGCTGTGCCCTCCTGGGCTGCAGCCACCATATTCCCAGCCACTGGTTCTGACAATAACACATAATGGGAGGACAAAAGAGGCTTGGTGGCCAAACTTGGCCAGAGTCTCCTCTCAGTTTCGTTTCCTTCCTGTGGCTTCCTTTAAAGACCTTTCTTAGAGTCTCCACAGTCACCAGTGTTACCCTAAGTGTGTTTAAGGGCAAGCAGGAGTCTTTTGTGAGTCAGATAAGGGGTGTGGGAGGACACAAACTAAGGAATCCTGCAGATTCCCACGTGCACACACTCTCTGGGGACATTTGCACTGTGGCCACTGCAGTCAAGGCCGCCTGGGCTGTGGACAGGTGGGAACAGGTAGGACCCCCATGAAGTCTTACTCATGAGCTATAAGTCATGGGTAAGATGAAAAACTAGTGACACGATGGATCTGAACAACACAGGACTTGAAAAAAATTAGGAAACAGGACAAGATATCATATATAACAAGACCACATATGTAAATTAAAAATACATTCACAAAATGTACTGAATGTGCGAGAAGTCAGAAAGTAGTTGTTCCTAGGTGGGGAGAGAGAGTAATGGGCTGAGAGGGGCATGAGAGAGCCTTCTGGCTGCCAGCAGTCTTCTATACCTGGGTCTGGTCGGTGGCTATGTATATATGTGAGATCCATCAAGAGATTCACTTAAAAAAAGATACACAGATACACATGATATCTGTATAAAGGTGTGTGTGTGTGTGCACACAAAAGCATCATACACACTTTGAAAAAATACAAACAATTAGCACATTTGTATGGCTGTTGATGGGCAGAGAGGAAAGGGACGGAGCAGGATGGAAAGAGGGAGAGCGGATGGACAGATGGATAGATAGATGGACAGCTGGATAAACTGGTAGATAAAGCCATTTGGGAGAAGAGGGATAACGCTGCCATTCTTGACAACATAGTAGGCAGGGCTTCAGAAGTGGCTCCAGCTTACACACTGAAGGACTTGGTCAGAAGGACCTTATGAGCCCACAGAAGGACAGCAAAGTCACTCTTACCTCACTGCTCTGATGGAGGCAGGCTGTCTGGCCAGCAAAACCAAACACGTTCCTCAAAGGTGACACTCCAAGGTGACACTCCAAGGAGCAAAGCAGCAGAGATGAGGAAAAGGGTGGCGACAGACTCGGAGCATGTGATGTCACCAGGTATTTGTCACCAGAGGGTGACCAGGACCCTGGACTTTTTAACACTGGGAAAGCCCCTGGCAAACGGGGACCAGTGGGTCCCCCTAGCACACGTCTCTATCCAGTGAGGGATGACAAGGACAAAGCTCAGGGAAGACTCGTATGAGATTATTCCCCAAAGCGGGGCTTGGACCTCTTGACTCTCCAAGGCCGGTTCTGAAGAAGTTTGATTGAGTTTGGGAATGCAATTTTTAAGAATGTTAAATGTTACTAACTTCTGTTGCCAGGCACTTACAATTGAATCGGGAGTGTTTATCGGTCATTTGGGGCACAGCAGCAATGAAGTGGAATCCACACGCGACACGTCAGGCCCACCAGGGGGCAGACTCCAGAGCTCCCGGTTATCAGGGCTCCGCCCACGAGTCTGCGACCAGGTCTGGAAACAGTGCAGCACTGTGCAGAGCAAGGAAGACATTATTGTCGTGGTTTGGGGCCGTTTCTTGCGGTGTTGATGATTTTTTTGTATGACAAAGACCTATGCAATTTGGGGGCTGAATTAACAATTTATGCTAATAAAACAAAGAAGTCCAGTTGACAGGGTCTCAAAAACAATCTTGTTTCTTCCTGTGAATTCTAATTTGGCTTTCTTCACACTCTACCCGTTTTGGTTTTTTTTCTTTTTAATTGGCAAATGGGAGGAGGTAATTGGCAAAGTCTGTGGAGTATTTCAAGCTGAAGAGTAAACAGTCTATAGATTTAAAAAATAACTAATAAAACAGTGGGAGAGTCAGAGTCAGTCATGTGGCTCTGCCTTCCAGTGGCCCTGGAGTGTACCCTGCTGTGCAAGTCTGCTGTGCAAGTCACCGGAATCAGCCACCCACCTTTTTGGGGTTTTTTGTTTCTTTGAGACAGAGTCTCACTATGTTGCCCTCAGTACAGTGCTCTGGTGTCACAGCTCACAGCAACCTCAAACTATTGGGCTTAAGCAATTCTCTTGCCTCAGCCTCCAAGTAGCTGGGACTACAGGCACCTACCACAACTCCTGGCTATATTTTGGTTGTAGCTGTCATTGTTGTTTGGCAGGCCCAGGCTGGATTCGAACCTGCCAGCTCCAGTGTATGAGGCTGGCACCCTAGCCGCTGAGCTATAGGCGTGGAGCCTCACCCACCTTTTTGGTCACATGAAGTAAAGTGGGAGAGATCAGAGCCAAAGTGACATTTTCCATACTGTCCTCTGTTCTCCACAGATGTGCATGGTGGGTTGGTCCCATGACATGGTGAGCCCTGGGAATCCAAAGCTTTCTGGGCAAGGAGACAGACTTGTTCCCCCGCAGTGGTGACTCCTTGCCCTTAAAGAGCACCCAGAAGGAGCATCAGGCGATAAAAACATCCGCAATCTGAATGATGATTTTCCAGAGCGCTGCAGGTGGATTTCAAACGGCCATCTCGGCACCTTAGGGAAGGAATGACTGGCCCTCGGAGGACAGGAGGTCAGAGTGGGATTGGCCTCCTGACGAAGGTCACTCACTGTAGCCAGAGCCTCTCCCTCCAACATTTATTCTGGGTTCTCTGGGTTCTCAGGGTAAACCTGGCCATGGGCAACACAGACCCTCAGGGCAGACCAGAGTCTGCCCAGCGGGGTTTAAATGCCACCTCTACTGCTCTGAATTGTACGGCTTCAGACAAGTTCCTTCAACTTCTGTGCCTCAATTTCCTCATCTGTAAAATGAGAATAAAAATAGCCCTCACCCTGGGGGGTCATAATGAAGCTCAAGTGACTTCACACAGTGGCTCTCCAGCTGTGCCGTGGAGACCCTACACCCTGTCGGAGAGTCTGACGCACACCACTGTCCCCAGGACAGCAGGGCCATTTGGCCTTCCTACTCAGGCTCTCTCTCGGGCTCATGGTGGACATTTCCAGAGACTGCACGGGATGTGATTTTACGCAGACGTTAAAGGAGATGTGTGGGAAATGGAAAACAAGGCCCCTTTTCCTTAAATTCTTGTTTTAAAAAATGTTATTTCTATTAAAAAATGTGAAATGTTAATGTGATTATCATTTCAAATGTTTTAATTTGTAACACAGGAAGTATGAATAGTTTTTTTTCCCCTTTTATTTTGGGGGTATTTTACAACAAGGATTTTATATCAAGAGCCCATTTAGGATTTCTCATCATTTTTAAAGTATCCAGGACCCAAACTCTGACAAAACAGATGCAACGCCTTCCAGAACAGTGCTAACTGGTGGCTATCAGTGTTTCATCAAAGCAACAAACCCAGGAGGTAGTCCTCACTGTCCCCGACTTACAGAAGGAGACAGTGAGGTACAGAGAAGACTCAAAAGCCCGACAGATTGTGAGCAGAGCCGGTCTCAAGCCCAGGTCTGGGTCCAGAGTCTGTGGGCTTTGTCAGACCCTGAATTTATTCTGGTTTTATCTAGTGGCCAGTTGATGATCCGCCTGCATCCCTCAGGGCCTCTGAAAGGGCGTGCTGATGATTCCATGAACGAAGGAGAGTTTTAGCTCACGCAGTAGAACTCAGCAGACCTCACTTAGCACCTGCCTGGAGACAGGCCCTAGTGGGCTGGGGCTGAAGGTGCCTTTCTGGGAGCACAGATACGGCTTGGCTCACCTCTGGATCTCCGCTGGCCAGCGCAGGCTGGACTCCCAGCAGCTACTCAACGCACAAATGAGCAAACCCAGCTGTGCTCGGGGGATTTTTGTCAAGGGTGGAGGGGGTCTCTTCTCCATGAAAACAAAAGCATTTCTTATCAAAGAAGACCCCCAGTTCTTATAATCAACCCCACACAAAAACCTTGCCTTTTGTTGGAAAACTTTGGACAGTTGAAAACTTAGGACAAGAGAAGCTAAAGAGTTTATATTAATTAGGAAGAGGCTTCTTGTGCCACCTCTAATCTTATCTTGACATTTAGCAAGCCCCTGAAATATCAGTAAGACCAGACACATCCCACCTTTTGTCCCTCTGACTTCCAGGTAGAAAATGGCTAAGGGTGTCCAGGGGACTTCATGTTCAAGGCAGATTTAAAATCTGTTCTTTGCAGGAAGGGAAATAACAATGGCTTCAACGGAGAACCACCTGAGTGGGGCCCTTACAGCCCAGGGTGTGGCCCACCCCTGGCGCCCACCCCCACATTCTCTAATTGCATCGTTGACTGGGCAGAGTGATTCTGCTCAAGAGCAGACATGTGGTTGTGGGTCACCTGCACGTTTTCTTCTTCCTGGCACACTGGAAAGTCCTCTGAAAGTCCTATGTACGTCATCAAAAGCTACATTTCCTCTCGCTGCACGTGAAACCACCAAGCAGTGACCGCAGTGGTGATGAATAACACAGCTCCCCTCACCTCTCTGCTCCTAGATTTAGGGTAGAAGTCAATGAAATTTCCACCTTTAAGTTCCCTGCTGCTCCAAACCATGTTATTTGATTCAATCCATCAGTAGTTCTAACAACCTGGCTATAAAATCAGAGTACAATCTGGGAGGTGTCCCCTGCTTTGTCTCCTATAGGTTCTTTCTCCCCCGGATGACATGGTAATAAAATCTGCACAGGGAGGCTCTGACCTTCAGTGCCCCTTGCATGTCCCCATGTCTAAGGGTCTGTCCTGGCAGAGGACTGTTGCTTCCCTGGCTCTGATAATGTCTTGTGGCAGATGTCCCACGGGAGGGGACTGCAGCTGGACTGTCTTTGCCACTTGCAAAAATTGAGTTGTCACAGCACAGGGAGTCGAAGATCGTTTACTATCCCCTCCCCTGCTAGGAAGCATTTAGCTGTGGGTCAGCCGCACAGGCCAAGGCAGGTACCAGGACAGCTGCGACAACAAGCCCGTCTTTGTTGCTCACGGGCTCACGCTGTCTTCAAGCCGTTGGTGGTTTAAGATGTTAAATGTTCCTTTGCAACAGTTTCCTTAATTAAAGACCAACATGCGCCCTCGGTCCCCAGGCTCCGAGCCCTGAGGACACCTTGCGGAGGGCAGGGTTTGGAGCTCTCTGCTCTCACAGTTTGGCCTCTCTTATAGACGTGGGCTATTTTTATAACATCGAAAAAAGATAACTCGTGGACACCAACCCAGGAATTGGGTTTTTAATTGGATGAGCTCCATGGGGGAGAGCTCCGCTACTAATCAAAAAGGTTGTTTTTCAAACTTTAAATCTATGTTAAATAGGGGACAAGACTGCGGAACAAAATCCAGCTGCCCCCGCAGGTGAGGAGTTCTGGGTGAATCTGGATCAAGACCACAGATCCACAACCCTTCACAGCCAGTTCTTCCTCAGAGCAAACTCGGGGATGTTTTTCCAGTGCTTCTCCCTCATTCTCTCTGAATGAAGTGGCATTGGGCAGCGGTGATGCCAAATATGAATAGAAGCTTCTGGAATTTTATCAGATGCCAATTTATTTAAATTCTGTTCCTAAAAAATTCAGAAGAGAGACTTCTCGTTCCCCCAGTCCCCTAAGACACAGCAGTGGATGGCAGACACTTGGAATCTCCTAGGTGTTATGGGGAATTTTTTCTTTCATCTCTTCATCCAGATAAAGGCAAAAATTACAAGGTAATTCAAGCCATCTACTCTGCTGTGCTGCATCTAACTCCGCACGTGTTTCATTTCGTAGCTTAGATTACTCCAGGGAGATGGGCTATTGTGAAAATTGCAGAAGTCGAGTCAATGAGATGATGGGGCAGAAACACAGACACTCTGAGCAGCTGCCCTTGAGCCCCGCTGAATGAAGCCATTTGAATCCTAGTTATCTCCTATTTTCCAGAAGAATACAAACTATGTAGGCAAGAGGATACATTTAAATTTTAAGTCAATTTCTACTGCCTAGTTCCAAAAGAACTCATTCCTAGGTCCCCAGGCGTGATGGGGATTTCTTGACCAGAGTATATAGGATGAGTGGCCTGGACCGACAGCCCCACCTGCTTCTCTCCTGCCCACACGTGCCCTGCCAGTTCCTCCAACTCAAAATCCCCTCTCCTTGAAGATCCACTCTCCTCTCCTCCTAATTCATTCTTGAGAATTCAGCCCAGAGTTTACCCAGTTTGGGGGTAGCCCCAATTATTTTCTCTCATCTCACCTAATACACATACGGGCCCTTTCTAGCATTTATCAAGTCATAAATAAATAATATATACTATTTTGTTTAAAGATATCTTGTCTCTCAAAATGTGCCTGACAGATGCACAACAAATATTTGTTGGAAAGAAGAAAGGAAAGAAGGGAGGGAGGGAGGGAGGGAGGAAGGAAGGAAGGAAGGGAGGGAGGG
>NW_003852418.1:19042266-19055131 GCF_000181295.1 Otolemur garnettii | reverse complement strand
GAGGGAGGAAGGGAGGAAAGGAGGGAGGAAGGGGGGAGGAAGGAAGGAAGGAAGGAAGGAAGGAAGGAAGGAAGGAAGGAAGGGAGGGAGGGAGGGAGCGAGGAAGGAAGGAAAGAAGGGAGGGAGGAAGGAAGGAAGGGAAAAAAGTAGGAAGAGAGTGAGGGAGGAAGGAAGAAAGAAAGAGAAGAAGGAAAGAAGGAAGGAAGGAAGGAGAATGAAAAGAAGGAAAGAAGAATGAAAAGAAGGAAGGAAGGAAAAGGAAAGAAGATTGAAAGGAAGGAAGGAGAGAAGGAAGGAAGGAAAAGCATGAATTAAAGAAAAAAGAGGATGTAAAAAAAGAAAAGGAAGGGGAAAAAAAGAAGGAAGGTAGGAAGAAAGGGACCCAGTGGAGCAGCCTCCAGCCATCAGTCCCTTCAGGGACGGCTTTGACCTGACAGAGCTTCCTCAGCCCCATGGCCACACCTCTTCTCAGGCAGCCCCAGGCAGTTCACGTTTAATGCCCGATGGATGTGGGGGTCTGAAGTCCTGGCCTAGGCAACTTTACAGAGCCAGTCTAGCTCCAGAGCAGCCTGTGAGTTGGCCAAAGCTGTCATTGGCTATATCAGTCTCCCTCCTTGCCAGCCCCATTTTCTACCCTCCTATGCCCAGCTGAGGACGCCAGTGGACTTATTAGGTAAGTCCCTAATAAAACTCTGGTATGCTGGGCTGCACCTCATAGACTGCTTCCTGGAGGACTCAGCCTGAAATATCTATAAACCCAAGTAATCCAAGGCCCTCTCCTTGCAAATGGTTCTCCCCCTTAAAGCCACAAGATAAACCAATCCCCTTACCCAAGTTCCCGGGGGGTTGGGGGCACAAGGTGATCTGGGTGATACTCCTAGCCACATCCCTAAGTTGAACCCTAACTATTTTGGCAAAGACTTTAGAAGTAGCCTTTCTGGAACCACTGTTGGAACCAATCGTGAGACATCTATAAATGTCTTTCAATGATTAAAAGTGATTTTGAAAGTAGAAAAAGTCACAGGAAGTGTAGCCTGGTGCCAGGCAACATGCTAAATATCCGATAAATGTTTATCGAAACAATGAAACCTTCTTTTTTCTTGTTCTCTGTTTCTCCCCCAAGAATTTAAAACCAGAAAACGATAATAAGACTAACACATTCAGCCCCATGCAGTTATTTTCTCCAAATCACTTGTTTTTAGCACAAAAGGGATAACTACTTGTGATGTATTTTTCCATTATTTTCTTTGTGCAGGAGGTTTTTAAATTAATTTATTCTCTTTCTGCATCAGGTTGTCTTATAATTGAAGATGTGAAGTGTTTGTCTTCCAAAGGCTTTCTGGTGATGTCTTTTTTGCTGTTAACATCTTCTCTGTCTATGCCTGTAATCCCTGCCAAATTGCCCACGAAACAGCAACTCAAGTGCATAAATTATAAGACCACATAGGCACTGGGCACATCTATTTGAGTCTAGATGTCTTAGGAGAGAAGTTTTCACTTTGCAAAACAAACATAATCAAACCTTGATTAACTAGAACATTTGGGAGATAGGCGGTCTGGATAATTTGATTTTCTGGGTAATTTCTAGTTAACCAAAACTCCATCGATATTTTCAAACCCTGATGCAGAAAATCTTTATAAAATATGTTTTTCTTCTCCCCACTCTTAGTAGGGAAAGTTGAACATAATGGAAAATTTTGGAGGCACAATAATCATGTCATGGCAAAAACACTGGGCTTAAGGGCTGATGCCCTTGGTGGCAGTCACTGCTTTGCCTCTGATTCAAGCCAGGGCAAAAATCCTCCAGCTCTCAGTTGCCCCTAACAGGAAGAAGATGCAAGTTGGTGAACAGAATTGACTCCACCTTGTGCCCAGCGTCAGTGTTCATTTTGTTGCCATGAGTTTGTAGAGAGTTGGGTTGCAAAATCCTTTCCTTCCATCTGTAAATATTTCCTTAACGTCTCCTCAGTGTTCGAGTGTGTACAGTAAGGGTTAAGCTAGAAGCCACACACTCACCTGGCTTTCCTATGGTCCTTTCTATCACGGTGGAATGGAAGGTGGGGAAGAAATGAGATTTGAGGTTAGTGGAAATCACCAGCAGATTTCTACTGTGTATAGCAGGCGTCCTCAAACTACGGCCCGTGGGCCACATGCAGCCTGCCTAGGATATTTATCCGGCCCACCGGGTGTTTTTGCCGCCGCTGCCTGTCCTGCTTAGCAGCCGACTCATCCCAGGGCCTGCAGTCCCACCCTCCAAGGGCCTGAGGGATAGTGAACTGGTCGCCTGTTTAAAAAGTTTGAGGACCCCTAATGTATAACTAGAACAGTGTTCTTCAACTTTCTACATCTCATGGCACACTTGAACCTATAGTTAAACTTCCACGGCACACTTAAATTATGTTGATCAAAAAAAAACAAAAAAAGAGTTAGGGCAGGGCATGGTGGCTCAGGCCTGCAATCCCAGCACTCTGGGAGGCCCAGGTGGGTGGATTGCCTAAGCTCATGGGTTTGAGACCAGACTGAGCAAGATCGAGACTCCTGCCTCTAAAACTAGCTGGTCATTGTGGCAGGTGCCTAGAGTCCCAGCTACTCAAGAGGCTGAGCCAAGAGAATCACTCGAGCCCAAGAGTTTGAGGTTGCTGTGAGCCATGAGGCCACAGCACTCTACCCAAGACAATAAAATGAGACTGTCTCAAAAATAAAAAAAATTAAATAAAAAATTTAAAAAGAGTTAAAAATATATACTTACTGTGCTTTGAACTTCTTTCAAGAATAATTTCATTAATGATTTTTACAAGTGTTTGCAGGACGCCTAAGATCCTCTCAGGGCACACCGGCTGAAAACACTGCTCCAGGAACATGTCCTGATGCAACAGAGAAACCTCCTCGAGGGCGTGACGGAGACACTGGTCTAGACTGTGGGCCCCGGATTCTGCTTCTGGTCCTGCCAAGGCCCGTCTCTCACCCTGCTCTGGTTCTTATAATCAACATGAGGAGTGGGCTTTTGTGGGGTCTCCAAACCACTGCAAACAGACCTCTGTGATGGGGGCTTCTCAACCCAGGGCTACTGGCATCTGACTGGATGCTTCCTTGTTCCTGGAGCTGCCCAGGCTGTGAGTTGTGGCTGCAGAGCAGCTCCCGGGCCTCAACCTGCAGATGCCAGGATCGCCTCACCCAGGCTGTGAAATGAAAGTTCCTTTCCAGCATCCCCTGGGTGGTAAGCTTACCCATTATGAGCACTACAGCCTCAAATGGTGATCTCTTAACCTTTCCTGAAAAAAAAAAAGAGAGAGAGAAAGAAAAAATCTGGGAATAAGCATATGAAGCATAAAATATTTGATGGTTTCTCTCAAGGAAGATAGGTCTGGAGTAATGTCCACCTGGGTTTCTTGGCTACTAGGGGATCTAGGAGGCATTTACTCCCGTGTGTGGAGGTACCCACAAGTTCACCTGCTAGCAAAAGTAGCCCCGAGTTACCGTGCTCCTTGACACCAGGGCTGCCAGCAGGGTAAAAAAATTATAAGCACAAGACTAGGGAGACATGATCGTGCAGCCTCTTCTGCCTCCCGTGAGAACTGAGCAGAGGAGATGGATCTCAATGCATTTAGGACGATTTTTTCTCTAATGTGAAAAAGAAAAGAAAAAAATATTTATTTGCATAAAATGTTTTGAATTGGAATAAAGATGCACTTTCTAATTTTTTTTTTTTTTTGAGATGGAGTCTCACTCAGTCACCCTGGGTAGAGTGTCACAGTTCACAGCAACCTCCGTTTCATGGACCCAGGCGATTCTCCTGACTCAGCCTCCCGAGTGACTGAGACTACAAGCACCCACCACAATGTCCAGCTAGTTTTTGCTTTCTTAGTAGAGACGGGGTCTTGCTCTTACTCAAGCTGGTTGCAAACTCCTGAGCTGAGGCAATCCACCCACCCCGCATCCAGGATACTAGGATTATAGCTGTGAGCCACCTCACCCGGCCAAGATATACTTTCTAACACCCCTTTCCCTTTCTCCACCCTCAGCAACCCTGGTGTTAAGTTGTTTGTATATCTGTCTGCCAGATTCATGAACTGACACTCCCCACTGCCCCAAACAAGAGCTTCGTGATCCTGTATTTTCGCTCCTGTGTCCTCACGTGTCAGCTACAGACTCAGGCGTTTAGCAAGTATTAGTTGAACGAACACACCAAGTAATGGGAAATGGTTGAGGAATCCTGAAATGGGTGAACACAGAGTTCTCGAGACGCCTTTGTTGATCTCTGAAACTGAGATGAATCTTCCTGAGGAAAGACATGGAGCTATATGATTTAGCTTAATCTTTTTCCCGCCCCTAACTCCCAGTGAGCCACTTCCACTTGTTTATCTAGAAACATGCATTAACGCAAGGCATTGTCCAGCATCTAAGACCACAGAGACAAAAAGAGTCCACAGGCCTTGGCCCAAAGGTGATATCTTCAGGCCCAGGGTCTGGCTGTGGCACCCCCCTAGCTCGTTGGCCCTACTCCACTCAGTACTTTAGTTTACCAAGAGGAGGACTTTTTGAGTAGATCTGTAATGTATCTTGTGTGTGCCCCTGGGTGCACAAGGAGGCTTCCCTAGAGCAAATAAATCTAACCAGAGTTCTAGCATTTGTGGTCCACCCATCAGACAAAACACGACTGACTATCTGGGCTCTCATTTATAATAGAGCCTGGAGGCCTCAATTCTGCTGAGTTATAGACCCTGCTACACGCAACACCCATGCGGAAGGCACCAGATCTCTGTGGCCAGAGATAGGCTGGCTCACCCCATCCCAGACGCTGCGGATACAAAACCACTGGTTCCCCACTGGGACCCATTCACTTGTATACTTCCACAGAAAAATAGTTCCGTGGACTAATCCCAGGATGTTCAGTCAATTGTAAAGGCCATTGAATTTGCCTCTGGCAGAAAATAGAAAGGAAACTGAAAATAGTTGTATGTCACAGTTGGGGACAACAGTCCCTGACACCAGCAAGCAAGCCTCTCTGCATTCACAACCCAAAGTACAACACACTGTCCCCAAGTAGGAGACTTGAAAGGTGCTCTGCACGGTTGTCAGCTCAGCCAAATCCATTTGCTTCACATCTAGGAGCCTGGAAGCAGGTCTTTGAGCAGAGTTGGTGCGAATGCTGGGCTCTGGCTTGAATCCCTGACTGTGCCAGCCTGTGTATCATTTTGTACTCACCAGCCAACATAAAACACCAAAACAAAAACACAAATGTACACAACAAAACATCACGTGATTATTCCTTTGGGTGTGGAAGATGCAATAATCCTTTGATTAGAAATGTTAATTATTCAACTGTGAAGCTGAACTGAAGAAACTTATCTGATAAACCTACAGCTGGCCTTGTGGTCATCAGTTCTAGTGTCTTGGAGAAAAAATGAGGACAGAACTATGCTTAACAGGAACTAGGGTGTCTAGAGAAGCTAACAGCACAGGTGCCTTTAGATAAGATAAACATTTCCCCAAGTGTACTGGGCATACTACTGGCATGAAGTAGTATGAAGATGGTGGTATGAAGATGTTTAAGGGGGTACATGGATAAACAAATTTTATTGTATATATTAGAATATATATATAACTAGAAAATTCAACTCGAGATTTCACATATATTGCATAAGACAATAATTGCTTCCTTAACATAGAGAAGATTTAAATAAAAGTATATGTATATGACAAAAAGCATTAAAATGTTTCTCAAATGACTGGAGTTTAAAACTAATAAGTTAATTTATTACTGTAAGGGTTTGAGAGTTTGAGGGAAAGCTATCAACAGCCACCAATTAGCATTTCTGATTCTCTCCATATCCCCATTCCCACTTTTTCTTCCAATACATTGGGCCCCATTGACTTCAAGTGTCATAGAAAAATAATACTGTGTTGGGCCAAAAACTAAGCCTACTTTTTCTCGTCAGCTTCATTAAGGAGGTATAATGTTGATTAAAGGATGTTTTCTCTGTTAATGAATAATATTAACTATCCAAGAAGCGTCAATTCCAAGGGGAAAAGGTCTGGAGTTTTGCGCTGTGGATGGTGCCCTCATGTGGCTTCAAAGTTTAGCTACATTTCAGAATTTAAAAACACATTCCTAAGTTACCAGCTATAAGACATGGCGGATTATGACAAAGAAGACACATGGGAAGGGCCATGGCACAAGAAAACGTGACAGTCTAGAACAGTCTGTACTGTTACACCATCCTTTTATTGAGTAGCGCGGGATGCCAGTATGGCGGACAGAGCGTCCCCTCAACTGATTAGAAATTTTCTGACGTTCAGTTCACGCCGGATGTTGTTCATGGTGGTTTGGGCTTAAAAATGTTAACAAGTCACAGAAGACATTTTTGTTTTGTTTTATTTTTATCAAAACAAAATAATTTAACCATATAAAGAAGGAAATAATTTTCAACAAACAACCAAGAAGCGAATCGCTTCCCTGATTATGGACGGTCAACACAGTTGTCCTGAACAGTTGACTGCACACACAAAATACTGAGTCATCCTCTAGGGCTCCAAGTGGCAGTAGCTGACGATTTTCTCTGGCTCCTATTCTTCCTGTGGGGAAGTAATGTGCTCAAATGTCTCTATACTTCTTCAGAGCAAATTATGTCTATTACTACGTGAATACAGAGCCTAGGGGAGAAGATTCAGACAGGGTGGAAATCTAGCACGCGGGATTTTCTACGTCCTGACACCTGTATTTAATGAGTCCTGGAACATAAAGAGAGGAAATTGTGCTTGAGTATAGAGAAATACAGCGTTTCAAAAGCCAAAGTGTCCTCCTCACACAAACTATGGGAATAACAACTGAAGTGGGGAAAAATACACAAGCCCTGCTTGCTCCAGTGGTAGAAATACGATCGCCCGTGGAGCCAGGCAGGCCATTTTCTCCTCACCATATTAAATTAAGTCTGGGGAGTTGAGCAGCAGCACATTCCAATAATGATGACAGTTTCCATAACTATAAAAACCTGCTGCACCAGGCAAATTTTGTGCAAAATGCAAATTTCTATGCTGGGGAAAAAAAAATGAATAATGTGATCATTCTTAGTAATGAATGTAAATGCGGGGAAATACTTCTTGGCATTAGACTCAAATCGTCTGTCTTTCATGCCAAAGACTGTGGCCACAATGCACTTTTGCCAGGCTACTCTCCCAACCTCAGCTTAGAAGAGAGACTTTTCAGGAGAGACAGTGCAACTGGCCCTGGTCACCCCTCATGCTATTGGCATTGTCTCGCTTAGAATTCAGAGATACCTTCCTCCATCTGGTTTATCTCTCGGCAAAAAAACTATAGGTTCTCCTGGTTACTATGAGGCGTGAAGCAAAGGCGTGTTAGCTTTGTCTAGATTCGGGGGTGTCCAACCTTCTTTTTCCCCCTCTGCCAAACACTGGCAGAAGAGTTGTCTGGGGCCTCATGTTAAATACACAAACACTAACGTAAGCTGATGAACAACAACAACAAAAAAAGTCCATGCATATTTTTTGTGATATCCGACACCACAGATAAGCAAAGTAAGTCCTCATGAAACCAGGATGTGGCCCCACAGTGTGCAAGTTGGACATCCCTGGAGAATCTCAGAAGTTAACACCTATAGGAGGAATGAGCTGATCTTCATCACCGAGCCCCACGATGAGGATGAGTCAGGCTGTCCCCTACACACCTCGGACTTTAAGGGTCATTGAACAGTGTAAGTGATCAGGAAGGAGGTAAAACCCCTCCCCAGTACATGTTTGCCAGGGAGATCTGGCTGGGTGCAGGTGCAGTGGGAGAGAGGGACCTGGAGGTAAATTTAGAGCATCATGAGCTGTGGTCCTTTGCCTCAGTCCATGCCAGCATCCCCGGAGCGCTCTTCCATGGAGGAAGCTGAGGTATCAGTTGGTTAAGATGCTTACCCAAAGATAGGATAACATTAACAGCACTGGGGAAAGAAGGGAGTCTCTGATCTTTAAACTCTGGTTTACCTTGTCCTAAAATAAATTTGTTTCCCCTAACCATCATGCATTATACACCTGTAGAGTGAAAAACTGCAGGACCAATTATCAGTCGATAATACCAACGTTTTATTTTCAGTAGCCCAAACTGAGTTCTAGTTGCTATGTTACCCATAAAATGTATCCCTACAACTGCACTTCGCTTTAAGAAAACCCATAGAAAAATTAAGATTTACAAGATCAGATATTATTCCTTGCTTTATAAAAAGGATTCTTCATTTAAAAAAAAAAAAAGCTTTACCTTAGATTGCATTGCAAATAGCCAACTCTAATAGTCATGCAAATTACATTTTCAATTTAAGAAGAAAGAATCCATCCAAGTGTAACTTTTCACAAATTCATGTTGCTGTAAAGGGATCCTTGTAAACATTGGCTGCTACTAGCTAAATTACCATCTGAGGCCGGAGAGTTTGGCCACCTGCTCACCTCTGTAAGAGACAGGAGGGGCTAAGGGGATGGAGTCAACACTCCATCGTACTTGCCCTCAGCTGGGCCATGGGGACCAGCAATGGCAGCTCACAGAGTGACAGGGCTTCCATCACCATCCTGAGGTTGGTCCTATTTGGAGCTCTGACTTACAGGTCAAGCTCCAGTGGTCCAGCTGACACTTCGGCAGAAAGGAAGGATCTAGAAGATAGTTTGTTTTGTTTTTCCTTTTGGCTGGCACCCCCCGTGACAAAGCAGCCAGTTAAGCCTACAGATGTTATTTCCCACTCACATGGTAATGATCTGTTTATTCTTTCAACTTTTGAATTATGAGCCAATATTTATGAACTGGATGATTGCACCCCCAAATCTGGAACTCTTGGAAAAAAAATAGATGGCATTTCCCTGAGCTCCTTCCTTCACACCAATAATTGGCTGAAGGTGCTTGAGTTTCAGTTCCCTGTCGTCCCCACCCAAACTTCCCGTGTGCGAGACCCCTGAGGCACTGGCCCTCCCCTATCTCCAACCCCCCCAAGTCCACATCGGTAAAGGGAAGGGGGACTTCGCTACCATTCACTCTCACAAAGAACTGGAGCCCATGTTGCTCAAATCTCTCATTGTCGTTTGGGGAAACTGAGGTGCAGAGAGGACCTCAGCTGAGATTTCCCAGCTGAAGATGGAGTCAGGACTTCACTGTCTCCTGCCCAGCCTTAGACCGACCTCCCTGCACTGCCTCCCTTGCTAGAGTGACAGGGGTTGCTCAGAAGGCCAAATAATCCCCCATCAACTTTCTTTGCCTCCTTTCCTATGTGTTTCTTGGCTAGGCCTAAAATCCCTTGGATACTGAGGCCAGCAAGTGACACAACGACAGACTCACGCTCAGTAACCAGGTCACTGGTCTCACACTGAAGTTTTCTACAAAAAACACCCAAATTGGGAAATTCACATGAAGATACTTGAAATTTGACCCTATTTCCTCATGGGCAAGGACTCACTGAAGTGTGTTCTTGTGTGTGAGAGGCTTTGTCTCACTGCCTTGCCTTTAAAGTAGAGGATGTCATACGAACATCATTTCATCAAAGTCAAGCCAAAAGAGCTTGCCTAGAAGTTTCAGATTGTACAAAATCATACCAAAAGCAAGTATAAAATTTTATTGAAATGCAGCAGTGTAAACCTCTGTAGGTTTTTCCTCTCCCATTTAAGGAGCAGGAGAGGAAGGCAGTAAGTCTGAGGCTTTGCTCACTAGCTCGGCTGACGTACGTCTGCTATCTTCTTCTGCACAGGGGCGCGCTGGCTTGGAATACCGGAGGATTTGATCTGTGCTGTTCTGACTTGCACAATACAGAGGCTGATTTAATTTGACAGCAAAGTAACACCAAGCCCCCAAAATAAAATTACTGAGATGTAAAACAGCGTCAAAACTCCAATTAGTTTTGTATCCTTGAAGCTTCTGGAGGAAATCTAAAAAGCTCCCGTCAGGATGAGCAGGCATCAGTTTAAGCTGCACCGATTACTAAAATGTAACCCTCTAATTGAAATTGCTCAGAGCACAATATGACAAAGAGAATCAGAGGAAAATAAGTGAATTTTCCCCCTCAAAAAAAATGACTCATTCCTGAGACACTGTTCTATTAACTTTTCACACAACGTTCTTTTGCAAGAGCTAGAAAAACCAGTGGGGTCTCAGAGGTCTCAACAGAAAAGGCACCAGGCACAAGAGCACTGGGGGCTTCTGTCACTTGACCACAAATGAACACTGACCATTTGTGCAACATTGAAAAATAATCAGCATTTCACCAGACCATAGGCATAGGAGAAAGTATATTTACAATCTCCACTAGGGAGGAGATTTGCTCCAACCAAACTTCAGTTTTTGAATGCATCTGAATTTTGTTTCCAGAATGAACAGAAATGTCTCGATGCCCAATTCACATCCCCATCCCTTTCTCAGGCCACTCCAATTTTCCCAAGCACGCTCGCCACCTCAGCTCACTAATGAGGGGAATCAGTTGCCTCGCTTCTGTGACATCCTCTGGCCATAAACATGTCCATGGTGGCATCCTCTAGCTGTAAACATGTCCATGGTGGCTCTCTTGTTTCCTGCCATTTTACTGGAGGGAGGCAGTGGGAGGCTGGCACAGAGGAGAAGACTGGGCATCAGGGCCTCGTCACTGCCTACACAAAACATTCTTAGACCTGGCTGCATGGCCACCTCTGCCATGTGAACAAGTGAACACAAGCAGCATGTGCCCAGGGGACCTGGGGAAGAGTGTGGCTGAGCAGGGCTCTGGAGCTGGTTGGAGTTGGCTTGGAAGAACCTCAGAATGGCTTGCATAATCTGCAGGTGTTCCATAAACAGAGCTTACATCTTCTGCCATCCTGATGACATTCACCTGTGAAGCATCAACGGTCGTGGGCCACAGACACCACCTTTCTCAGGAAGTTTCATATTTCTATAACCAGTCGGTCCTCATCATCGCTGCTGGCATCACTGAACTCCACACAAGTTTGCTTTCTCATGCCTTCCAAACTCTTCTTCTTAACAGATTTAGAAGGGGCTTCGGGGCTTTCTGTGGGCTGCCTTGGCTGAGGAGGATCTACAGAACCCTTCGGAATGATTGGTCCAGACAGTTGACACTTCTCACCATCACTTCCTAAAGGGGGACAGGGGGTGGCCATTTCTCCACATCCAGACTGGACCCTGGAAGGAAAAAATAGCTTATGTCTCCCTTCTTCTTGGTGTGAACTACTTGAACTTGGTCCTGAAGCTGCTATTTCAAGATGAGATTTTCCAGTTGACCCTGATGGAACAGAACCTGAAATATTTTGTGCAGCTGAAAGAGTCCCTGGCAAAAGGGCCTGTGATGTGCCTTCTGCCATGGCTTTGCTGCCTGGGGAGCTTTGTGCTCGAGTCTCCCCTGCAGCCCAGCTGTGTTCTCGTGGCTCTGCACTGTGAATTCCTACCGTGGCTGCGGGGCCTGCCTTTGCCTCCAGAGATATACACATGGCAGCACTGTCCTGGTGGGAGAAAGGGCCTTTGGACCCACAGGCAGAAGGCTCTGGAGCATCTGAGAAAAGGCATCGTTCAGGATCTGCTGAGACTTGATCCTGGGAGGACAGTGGCAGAGTCTCCAGCAATCCAGCGTCAAGACCTTTGCTCTGGGGTGCGGTGTTGTTGTTAGCCACTGCCAAGCCTGTGTCAGGTGGCGGGGGTGATCCTGACCCAGCGGCAGTGTTGTGAGGAGAACAGTCACCACGCTCACGGGCAGATGGAGAAACAGTCTGCTACAAAGAGTAAAGGAAAAGAAATGGGAGGGAAGGTTAATTGGTACAAAGAAAAGTGTGGCCAGAAGCGTGGTCTTCAATGATAGCAAGGCCTGAGGTCCTAATGATTCTTTACCAAGCATGAACTTCAATGCAGTGCCCTCAATAAGTTCCCATTAATCACTAATTGGTGCTTTAACTTGAATAAAGCTCCTTATTGGTACAAAATGGGTTACTGAGATTCTAGGTGTTTTTATCTGGCTTTGTTAAAAACAAAACAGCTCCATTATCGAATTAGTTCTGAGTTCCATTATCGAACTAGTTCTGAGCTTCCTAAGTCACCGGTGCTAATGCAATGGATGTACTGTTTTATATACTGTGTATTGAAGTTTTTTTCCAGATTAGCAATTTTCAAAAATGTGGTCTGGATAAGTATTCTAGTGGTCTGCAACCTGCAGGCGGGCCCACAGTCTGCCTGGGGGGTGGTTCATGTTGCAGTGTGGTCAGGAGGCATCTCTACTCAGGTGTGAATTAATAACATATTCAGGATTTTTAATAAATCATCAGACATCATCCCAGTGGTTTCACAACCAAAGTTGTGAAAGTCGCCCATTTTTCAATGCAGCTATTTGTTTCTTTAACGGGGTTTTTGTGCTAGAAAGCGTCATGGGTGATCCAAGCAAGCTTTGCCGCACTAGACGTCAATAACACGAACAAGGCAAACTCTGAATCTAGACAGCAAATAGGTAGAGATAGCTCAAAACTGCAGTTCCCACCTTCACAGTTAATTTGTCTATTTCCCTGACAGTCCTTGAACTTGCGTTTGGAGAGAAGGGTCCTGAGATCTGTCTGCAGTCATCTTCCTTCTTCCCTTTGTTCTCACAACACAGGGACGATTCTGAAGTGGCACAAGGTGGCTCGTCTTGTGGATTTAGACCTGAAAGAGCAGAGGCATGTTTGTATACATGCGGAACGGTGAGATTAGCAGGGCAATTTCCCAGGAGGCTGTTCATGTCTCCACCACCACCTTCGAGCTCACTAACCTCATCCCACACCACGACCACCTCCGAGCTCACTAACCCTCATCCCAAACCACGACCACCTCCGAGCTCACTAACCTCATCCCACACCACGACCACCTCCGAGCTCACTAACCTCA
>NW_003852418.1:18994362-19041284 GCF_000181295.1 Otolemur garnettii | reverse complement strand
GAGCTCACTAACCTCACCCCACACCACGACCACCTCCGAGCTCACTAACCTCATCCCACACCACAACCACCTCTGAGCTCACTAACCTCACCCCACACCATGACCACCTCCAAGCTCACTAACCCTCATCCCACACCGTCTTCATGAGAACTCAACTTATCTCCCACCAATTCACATGTGGTCAAATAAAACGACTCCTCTTCTGCAAAGGAATAAATGGCAAAACCAACTCCCAAAGTGGAAAACCCCTTAGATTACATATATCATAAAAGATAGATAGATAGATAGATAGATAGATTTTTTTTTCCTTCATGTGGCTTTTTTTTTTTTCCCATCAGGGTTATGGTCCTGGTCTTTTTGATTAAGTTAATTTTACAGCAATTTAAATTCTCTGGCCATGCTACCAGGTGGCCAGGAGAGAAGCTTCTCTCCTCATAAGATGGGAACCCAAGAGATGCCCGTGTCCTAGTCCTGCGACAGCGCCAGGCAGCAGGGGAGGGGGCTGGCTTTGTGGTGCTGTGTGCCGTGGTGGTGGCTGTTGATGGGATTGTGTCTGGAAAAGGAGAGGCCATCCTCCCTCTTCTTGTGACCTGGCATACACGTCAAAGGCACCACAGAGTCTTGGAAAGGGCAGATTCTATCATGATATGAGATCAGAAACACACTCTAGAAAGACCGTGTCAACAGGGAAGACCCGTCAGACCCACTTTTAAATTTGCTTTTATTTAAAGTTACACCTGCGCAGAGTTTGAAAAAGTCAAACCTTTCTGCTTATTAAAGAAACAACAGCTCCTGCCGTATTTTCCCGTCTCGGATTCTGTTGAGACTTATCTCCTTTGCTTCTCTTAACATGCCGATAGTATGAATTCTTGATTTTTTTTTTTTTTTGGTCTGTTTTGTTTTAGTTTTGAGCATAACCTTTACCTTCTCTTGGGAGGACAGGAGGACTCCATCTGTCTCGAAACCTGCACTTAGGCACGTTTTTTTTAGCCTCTGTCCTCTCAGCAACCATAGAACCGTGATGTCCCACATTGTTCAGGGGACTGTTACACACTGACGTTATTATAGGAGCACGCCTCTCACCACCAAGCCCCGGGGAGCGTGCTATGGTCACGTTACCTTTCTTGACAGTTTTCACCCCAGAGTTAATTATTTTGGTTTTTTTCCACAAAGTTGCTTGGTTTTCTATGGACTGATTAATAAAATCATCTCCCAGCCTCCTCCCCAACTGTCTAAGGTTTCATTTCCTTCCTTAACCATCTCTCCCTTGAAAGTTTCTGAGTTGACTGCTGCTTCCCAGGCCGTGCCCCTGGGGTCTCCCGTCCCCCACTGTGCTGATTATCTTTACCTCTTTCTTCATTCCTGGGCCCCACAAGTTCTTTTTCTCTTGCGTAACTCTCCTGCTTTCCCAGCACAAACTTCTGGAAGCTTCCTGAGAAAGGTGCAGGGAGCAAAATTGTTTAAATGTATTTGGCAGCTCGAAAATAACATTCTGAATTGGAAATCGGTTCCCTTCAGAATTAAAGACGTTGCTCTTTTGTGTTCTGGCTGTTGAGAACTCTGTAGACAATGCGATTTATGATTCATCATTCTGGGGATGAAATCTTTTTGTTTCTCCCCCCAGGAAGCTCCAAGGCGCTCCTTTATTCTCAGCGTTACCACAGCCCTGGGTCTATTTTCATTTGGCGCCTGGGCATTCAGTGGATCTGTTAGCTCTGAATCATGTCCTTCAGTTTTAGAAAAACACGGTTCTGTTTTTCTTTCTTGTTTTTTTCTCCCCCCCCCCCACCGCCATGTACAGCACATTGTTTTGAAATATGTATACAGTGTGGAACGGCTAAGTTAGGCTGATTAACATTCGCATTACCTGACACACTTCCCTCCTCCACTCTCAGACACGTTCAAGATACAAGACAGTGTTATTAAATGCAGTTGTCATGTCGTACATCTCTTGAACTTTTATGTCAATTTTTTCAACTTTTCGCCTCCTGTTCTGTCTTTTTTGACTTTCTAGAACTGCTCTTCCTGGGGGACCGGCTCTCTGGGATAATCTTCACTTTTTCTTGTCCTTCATCTTCTTTTCTCCTTTTCTTTCTTTATCTTATTTTTTCTTTTACTTTCTGAGGCATTCCCGTGACTTTGCACTTCATGAGTTCCTCTTCCTGCTCTCCCGTTTTTATCTCTGAGATTCGTTTCCGGCGACCCTTTTCGACAGCAGCCTGTTGTTTTCCTGGCTCCGCCATGTTTCCTTTTATCTCTGGCAACATCCCTAATGGTTGGCATTGTCTTTGGCTGTTGTTTTTGAAGTTTGCCTCTCCTTCCACGGTCCCTCTCCCAACTTCTTTTGTTTCCATTTATTTGTTTTTATCTCTCTCTTTACAGTAGAGGCTTTCCTAAGATATATAGCAATATAAAATATCTGTCCATGTGTAGGATATGGACACTAAAAAACAGATTTAGTGCTCCTGACAAGTACAACCCAGCAACTACAGGCCTCCCCGCAGGGGTGACTGACTGTCCTGTGTAAGTGGGAACTCTAGAGCGATGATTTTTAGATTCCCCCACCTGCACTGATCAGCTTCTATAGGAAGAGTCCTCTGATCCTTCCCTCGAAAGTACAGCCAGGCTGCCAGCAGCCTGGAGCTGAACTTGGGGAAGAGATTTGGGGGCTCAAATCTCATCTAGTTAGACCTTATTTGATATAGTCCCCTCCCTTGCTCCCCATGGAGCAAATGGTCTGGGTGTCCCCCCAGCACACTGTCTGTGGTGCGCTCTTCCCAGAGACTGAGCCCTGGGACTTCTGCAGGGGGCCAGGGAGGGCAGTCACTACACTCGGAGAAGTGGGGTGGGCTTCAGATCTGATTGCTTCTTAGGAAAGTAATCTTAGGGGCATATTACAGAGAGTCATGATGGACGGGGACATTGCAAAGAGTGAGGACATTCAAGGGGCTTATTTTAAAGAGTAACAGTGGGGTAACCTTTATATTGTTGAGAAAGGCCTCTCCAGAAGGTGACATCACACACAAGACCTTCAGAATGAGACGGAACAAGTCCACAAAGGATGTTCCAGTCAAAGGAGGAACAAATACAGAGATGCTGGGGAGGACAGGAACTTGGGGGATCGAAGGATCCAAGGCAGGAGGGCGAGAGTGAAGCGGGGAGGCATCACTCAAGTGGGAAGTCAGCAAGGACTCAGGCGGTGGTGGTAAGAAGTTTACACTTGATTCCACATTCCCTGGGAAGTGGCCCATGCCGGCAGCAGGGGGGTTACAGTTTTCAAAGATGTATTTTGCCACTAGTATCTGGAGACAAAGTTGGAAGAAGAGGGGAGCAGAGGGGAGAAAACCAACTTCAAGGATGCTGGGGTGGTGTAGGGGCCCGCTGAGATGCTTTGACCAGTGCAGAGGAGAAAACGCAAAGCCTCGAGACAAGTTTTCATTCTCACCCATGAAAAATTACTCAGAAGCGATAACAAGGATATACGTTTCTTGAGCTTCCTAGTTTACCAAGCACAACTGCTCACTCTAAGTGGATTAAGCTCTGTCCTCACAGTGACAAAACAACCAGGCAATTGATTCAATTCACTGAAGAAGTAAAACCAATTAGTATAGAGAAAATAATCAGATTGGCCAAATGTCTTCCCAACAAGTTGTTTGGGTTTTCAAGCTTCGGCAGAAAGGTCATGTGCACATTTGACCAATAACTTCTGACTCATCTGTGAAAGTGAAGGAAGACAATCCATTGATTTAATTTGTTTTTGATCCTATAGTCTGGAGAGAAAAGTGAGTTATCTTTAATAATTGTGAAAAATGCCCAAATAATGTCACTGAAGTGTGTTAAACTAATTTAGATTATTGAAGAAGGAGGCTAACTTGCTTTTAAATGGATGGCCCTTTTCAAAAAGTGAGCAGTGCCCTGGTCAAATTTTAAAGCACAGACTGTGATCCAGTTTAGGCTTCAGCGTCACGCACAGTCTATGAATCACCTCCTCCATCTTCAGAAATTACCGATTCCACCGTCTTAATGCCATCTTCAGAAATTCGATTGCTCTTACACAATTATGCGAATCTTATTAGAGAAACCGTCCTCAAAACAGCTCTCTGCGGCGTTCTGTTCTTCCCCTGATTAAAGCCTGCGTCTTTAATAATTTCCCTCAGAAATAATTGCCAAACCACATTTAGAGGAAGAGACGGCTCAGAGTGTTACAGCAATTTCAAATTTAGCCATCTTGAAAAGGCTTATAGGAAACTGCAAAATAATTAGAAGTAAAAAGGAAGGGGCCAAACAACACGATGAAACTCATCACCTAACTGGAGACATATCTAATGGCAAACTTCCTTCTAGCTGCCTAATTTCTAGGCCTCCTCCAAATGCTAATAAACAAAATATCATTCCCTAAAAACATAAGCAATTTGATACATTTCTTTGGTTAGTTCCAATATGCCAAAAACTTCATTAATTTGTATTCCACAGACTCTGAATTATAAGGAAGGGATAAAAAAGAGTCTACAGCATTGCCCTTGGAAGCAAGCTACAAGTATAAATGAGAACGTAGGCGTAATCTCCTAGACTTAATTGATCTGAAATTAAATTGTTTGGAAGCATCCCTGCCATGAAAGGACGCACAATTTGCTAGCAATTAAAATTTGCAATTACTTAAAGAAATCTAGGCAGATCTCTAAATGTAATCACTTTGTAGACAGTGATTGGTTCATTCATTTAAATATTTTTAAGTCCATTTTAATTTCTTTTTTGAGAGTCTGTATATTTGAGTCCATTTTGGAGCCTACCTTCCTGAGCCTCAGTATCGACTGAGCATTGAACACGACCAGCATTCCGTGCCGAGAACGGGGTCCAAGCACAGGGAATTTATTCACTGGCAAATGAAGTGGAGATGCCCTCATGGAAATTATAGTCTCCTGGGGGAGCAATCTAGCAAACAGATAATCCCACGAAAAATTACCTACTGCATGTAGTAAATACTATGAAAAACAAAGCCAGAAGGTGCTGGGAGATGGTGGCCGGGGGCCCTGACCCAACCTAGACCTTGGGGAAAGAGCAGAATCACCCAGGCAGTGAAATCTCCCAACTTTGCCCCGTTCTGGGTTGCTCCTCTATGTCTGAATCATCCATTTGCGTAATTATTCAATCAATTTTCTTTATGTCTCTCTTGCACCCTTGATGTTATACTAAAGCTTTTTTGACAGTAAATTCACTTGTTTTTGCAATCCTATTACAATTTTTGTTTACAAAGCCTGTTTAGAAAAAAAAAATATGGCTGAAA
The DNA here is from genome assembly GCF_000181295.1 of Otolemur garnettii. Taxonomy (NCBI): domain Eukaryota; kingdom Metazoa; phylum Chordata; class Mammalia; order Primates; family Galagidae; genus Otolemur; species Otolemur garnettii. Next base: position 19,036,000 of record NW_003852418.1, on the reverse strand, counting down.
ATGAAGGGGAAAAAAGAGCTTTATTCCACTCAGGCAAAGAGAACGGGAGACGTCAGATGTTGGTGCTGATTAGAAAATAATCAGCAGTTGGTGGGCGGCAAGTAGCAGCCTCGGACTTCAGTTCCAAGGGCAGAGAGGACCAGAAAAATATATTTATCAAGTACAGCCTTGGGTATTTCTGTACTATCCTAATGCAATCTTTTGAAAGTTTGCCTCTAAGTAATCATAAACGAATCTTTTATTTCAGCGGCCACTTCTCTTAGTGATTCTCATCTCTTTCCCATTTCTTTGATGAAAAGCAATCAAGAGAACGCCCACCCTGCACAGAAATCCTTTCCCTAAACTATGTTCCGTGCAAAGTGATGTTTAAAATCTTGTTTTATGTCAAAAATTTTTATCATGTCCGGGTGACAAGAGCGTGCCCTTAAAATACAGAGTCAAAACAGGATTATGAAATCGTGGAAGGGAAAAAAAAAAAAGATGATGATGATGATAAAAAGAAATAGCATTTGAAAGATTGAATGCCAGGATGGAACCCAGTTAACCTACTTTCCGCATCATTATTTTAAAAGTTTTCTTGTTGCTAAGTGAAAATTGTCTATGTGCGTCTCTTCCCTGGGACATAATCGATATACCTGAAACGGCTCCTCATCTCTCCTCAAGATTTACACCCCAGAATGAAGGAGAAATTATTCTGTTTCAGCAATTTTGGAGGACTGTGACTTAACTAATAGCTTTGGGTGAAGAATTAATACTTCTCCATTAATTCTAATGAGAAAAGATGTAGGAAGGTCATTAGGAACGATGGAAAAAGTCCTGTCAGAGGAGGAACGTGAAGGCCAAGAGAGAACGATGGCCCTGGGGAGACCCTCCCTGGCCTCCTGTTGGCTCTAGACAACTCAGAAATCCCTTCTGAGAGTTCTGCGTGGGTCTGGGGAGGGCCAGCCCCCAAGGGAGAGGCGAGACAAAAGAAAGTACTGGGGGAAATGGAGCGAACAAAGGCGATCTCTACCTTTCTGCCAGGGATTTATCCAGCCCTCTTCTGACAGTATTTAGAAATTGTACCTCTTATGTGCATGTAATTAGGTAGAGCTTTACTTTAGAAACCACCTGTAATCGCCACTGTCTCTACATTTCTGTTTCTGAGATGAAAGGAAAGTGTTTTGATCACTTTCTCCTTTCAGGTATTTCCTCCAAACTTGGCGAATGAGGCTGGGTTTAAACATTTCCGGGACTTTAAAGCCCGGCCGTATACAGCATGCAACAACATTCCTTCCTAAGGTGAAACAATGAGAAGTTTATCTCAGAATTTACTGAGGAAAATGTGTTGAGGGTTTCTTTAAGCCAGCATTTCTCAACCAAGGCTGTCTGGTGGTCCCAGCTTCCAGGAGGAGGGGGAGATACCGACAGGCATCCCACAATACAGCAAAGAATTATTCACCTCCAAATGTCAGCAGCGCCATGGTTGAGAAACCCTGGTTCAAACCAAGAATCCTAAGCTCAAATGCTTCAGGAGCCAGACAAATCACATAAATTAGGGAGACTGCCCGGGGCTGGGGGGACCTTGGTGAACAAACAGCGTGAGCAGTCTCCAGGGGCAGCTGCCCTCGGCTCCAGCTGCCTGAGATAGTGAAGGACCAGCTCACCAGCTCGCTCTCTTTTTCAAGAGATACTGAAAATCTGTATTTCGTGCATTTTTAAACACTGATAACTAATTAATCTTCAAAACGACAACACTGCGCTGACAAGAGGTCAGTTGGGTGACCCCTTGTTGTTTCAGAAACTCACATGCTCCAACTGTGCCACTGAAGATTCATCCTGGCTTTGCTCTTTGGCTAAACCAAAGTTTGTTTTTTAAAATACTGTTGAAAAAGATTTCTAGGACAGTAAAGCTCATTTTGAAAGGTGATTTGTAGTATATTAAAAGATGAAATACATAATTATAAAACCATTGATTCAGTAATGGCTCTTGGGGAAAGCGAGTGAGAATATTTACTGCAGCAATATTTCTTGTAGGAAAAACCATGAACATCCATCACCAGAGGAAGAGTTGGATAAATAAATGACAGCAATCCATTCTATGAGATTTTATGCTAATAAAATTATTTTATACTAAAAAAATGATCTAGATAGATAGACAGACAGACCTGGAGTTATTAGAGTTATGTACAGGTTATATTAAGAAGAAAAGAATTGCTGATTACCCCATGTGGTATGATCCTTTTGTGTAAAAAAAAAAAAAAAATGTATCACATTTGTATGTACATGGAGAAAGGAGTAGAAGGATGTGCACCAAGCTAACTAGGGTGACCACTGAGGGCAATGAGACCGGGAATTGTCAGGTTTTCCTTAGATACTTCAGTGTTGCTTTCTTTATTGCAACAAGCATGATATTGCCTTATTAGCTGGGAAAAAATAAGAGAAAAAATAATGATACTGACTCTAAAATTCAGACTGAAAATAAAGAGGAAACCCCACAGAATATAGCCAAATAGGCTCAGACAAAGCTAAAAGTCAGGTCACTCCTCTTAACCAGAGTCAGAACAGATTGCTGGTAGAGAAAGCTAAATCCCCTCACCCTAATAACTAAAGTTTAGTTTCTCTGACAGAGAAAAGTTGAGAAACTCATGAAAAGAACAGAAAAGTATATTTTTCCATTTTTAACCAAATCTAGAATCTTTCTGTACTGTCCTATTTTTTTGAAACTTTGCCTCTTCTGAGTAATCATTTTGAATCTTTTTTTTTTCAGAAACCACTTTTCTCTGTGGTTCTCATTTGTCTTCTCTTTCTCTGATGAAAAGCAATCAGTTGAAGAACACTTCACCGACCATTTTCTCCGAAAAAAATTTTTTTTGTGGGAAAGTATGCTTAAAATCTTTTGATAAGTCAAAACTTTAATCATGCCCACACAAAAATAAAATGCTCTAAAATAAAGAGAGGACAAATTGTGAGAAAGAAGAAAAACCTAAATGATGGGGGAAAATTACTAATATTATTTGAATTCTTTAGTGTCGAAACTGAATCAAGAGACTCTACTTTATGGATCATTAATTTCAAACTTTCTTAACTCTAAATGAGAATCGTAGAGAGAAAAGTTCAGGCTTTGGAATATAATTGATGTGTTTAAGCAATTGCCTCATCATTTCTTAAGATTTACACCCTGGAGAAGGAGGTGTTATCCTGTTTCAGCAATTCTGTAAGCAATATTACTTAACTAATGGCTTTAGGAAAAGAATATCTCCCTATTAATTCTGACAGGAAAAATAATGATACAGAGCCATTAGCTCTAGTCAGAGAAATGGGAGGGAGCCAGTGGATGAGCCAGCCCAGAGTTCAGGCTGCCATTTTGTTCCTCCTTGGGAAAACACTTTGAGGTGATTTGTGACACACAGGTCATGGCCCGAGAAACACCAAGGGACCCCTCACCCACCACCAACTCCCCCAGTCTACTCATGGCAGACTAACACAAGAGCAAAGCTCATGGAGAAGAAATAATTCTTATCTTCTTGATCTCAGAGAATTACGTCACCATCCTCACATCAGACTTAGCTCTTCGACCTCTTCAATGTGATTGGATAAACCAAAACGTCTTTGCTTTCCTACTTTTTCAACGAAAGATAGCTGTTTCCCTAAACTATGTTAGTGTGGGGGAAAAAATTTAAAAACTCCAGTTAAAAGATTTCAGTACTTAAAAGCTTAGTTATGTGCAGAATTTAGAAGAAGAGATTCCAGTGAGGAAAAAAGGACATGAGAGGAGGAGGAGGAAACGCAGTCTCCCCCACCCCTACCCGGCCCTGCCTGGCCCAGGAATGAAATACAGGTTAATTGCTAATAATTTAAGAAGCTCAATTCTACGTAGTTGATGTAGTACACTGAAGCTGAAGAGAAGAAAATTAGGGCATAATTATACATGATTGGTATTGTGGTAAATGCCACAAAGGAGATGGATTATGAATCATACCACGAGGACACCTAATCTGGTTTGAGAGTCAGAAGTGGCCAGCAGGCAGAATTGCTAAAATGCCACCCACCAAGCTGTCAAGAAGGGCCAATGTGACGATGAAGCCTCAGCTCAGTTTCCTCAGAGAAATGTGGCTGAAGGGCCCAGCCACAGAGCAGGAAAATGCATTTATCAAATCGTTCTCCATACCAGAATATTTCCCTCTCCTAATGCAATTTTCTGAAAGTTTGCCTTTTCTAAGTAATCATACATTTTATTTCAGAAACTACTTTTCTTAGTGGTACTCATTTCTTTTCCATTTCTTTGATGAAGGCAATCAATTTAAGATTTCCCTCTTGGGAGAATTTTTTTTTTTTTTCATTTCCTGAAAGATGCTTTGTGGAAAGTCAAGTCTAAAATCAATCCTCAAGTTAAAGTTTGTGCCCAGACCACAAGCAAGTACTTAGAATTTAGAGAGTAGAGGAAGGCAGGAGTTGAAGAGGGAAAATAGATGTCATGATTGAAAATATCATTTGGAATGTATAGTGCCAAGATTGAAATCAAGAGCACCGACTCTTTGAGTGATTATTTTTACTGTTTCTCACTACTAAGTGAATTCATGGACGTTAGTTAGTCCATTTCTCCAAATATAATGAAGGTATTTGGGAAAGCTCATTGTTCCTCAAGCGTTCCATCCTTTAAAAGGAGAAATTCATTCATTTCAATGATGATAGCTGGGAAGAAAGATCTTCCTTTCTCTCCCTCACTAACCCTGATGGAGGAAAAATGGGCTCGTGTCAAACCAGGAACAGAAACAAGAAAGAAAATACTGGAGTTGGCCTCGTGCATGTTGGTTTTCCAATCAGCTTGGGAAAGAAAACATTCTGAGTCCCGTCTCCGTGAAAAGATGAACACTGGGGGAGAATTCAGGTTGTCATTCAGAACGAGATTTCAGACTAGTACAACATAATTTGACAAAAAATCTAGGAAAAGAGGAGGAAGGGACAACGTTCTGTTTTGGTAATGTGTTCAGCTGTTCCATGTCGCGTAGTACTCGGGTGACGGTTTCTTCTTTCTTCAGAACTCCTGCCATTGTAATCGTTTTCACTTTTTTACGTCCTGGAGGAAAAACCAAGTTTTTGGAAAGCAGAAAACTTTCCTTTCCCCAAATATTTCTTCTAAACACCATGAGTGGAAGAGCCAGCTTGAAATATTTCAGTAACGTGAAATCTCGGCTGTAGAATTCAACATCGTTTCTTACCTGTGATAAAGAGCGAGGGAACTGAGATGACGGGAAAAGAATAAGAGTTGTCCCCGAAGACTCTTTAAAAAACTTTCCTACAAAAGAAAATTCACTCAAGAATGTGTCCTTTCTGGCTTATTTTTGTAAGTGTGGTTTTCTTAATAATAGAAGAAAACTCAACTGGGCGGACTGTAGGGTAATTGAAATACTTTCAACTTGGCTTCATCTTTTCTCGAGATTTTCACCTCAAAAGAAAGGGTACTCGGGCGAATGCAGTCCTGTGGCAAGGCAACTCAAGTGGTGTTTTTTCAGCAAAAGCCTCTACATGGTTTCTATGGATTCCAATAAAAAATAAAGGGGGACGGTCACGAGTTCTTTCAGACCAAAGCAGGGAACAAAGTATCAAGAGCGAGCTCTGCCCTGCTACGAGGAGACCACAGAGACTTGACCTTCAAGGTCGTACATAACTTGGAAGCGGAGATGTAACAAAGAGAAAAGAAGGCGTACCAGGAAGCCACGGCCAAGTTCTTCCAGAATTCTATGAAGTCGCTCTTTTGTCCTCACATCAGCTTTAGAAATCCTGTCTTTTATGTTATGAAACTTCAATTACAGGACTTTTTTTTTTTTTACTTTAGCAAGTATCTCCTAGACTCGGAGTAGCAGTATTTTCTTCCTCTGAATTTCATCCATCTGGTTAAAACGCATTGGAAATTTAAGAGCTCAGTTATAAACCAACCCAGAAGCATACAGGGAAAACCCGGAGAAGCAACATTAAGGAAGAAGAAACAATAACAAATAAAGAATACCACCTTAAAAATGATTATTAACCAAAAATAATCAGGAAATCCGATTTCCTTTTTTTTTTTGTTTGTTTGTTTTAGAATAGCAATTTAGATGTTAGACATTAGAACTGCCCAGAAACCTCCCCTGAGGTGTGCAAAAAAGTCTTTACACTTGGGGTGGTGCCTGTGGCTCAAAGGAATAGGGCGCCGGCCCTATATGCTGGAGGTGGCGGGTTCAAACCCAGCCCCGGCCAGAAAACAAAAAAAAAGGCTTTGCACTTTTCCTAAGGATTTCTACTCTTCTGTTCACAAAAAGAGTCTGTTTGGCGATTCCAAGGCAATATAGGAAAGGACATCCATGATCTGACAGAAATGGAGTGTCAATGTCGTGCACCCAGAACATTCCCTCTGGAGCAGGAGGTGGAGATGGTGAGGTGATGAATCTTGCAGCAGACACACAATTCCACATAGGTGATAGACACAAGTTTCGGGGGGGGTGGGGGTGGAAAAAACAGAATAAAAAAATATGTAGCCTCTCCTGGAGGGGGAGAAGATCACCTTTAGAAACTCCTCCACCCTCACTCAATTTCTTAAATCCCCCCCAGCAGTGGCCTTAGGCAGTAGCCCACCCTTAGCACACAGCTGTCTGCTAGAGAAACAGCTGGATACATAAGATTACCTCCCTCCCCCATATCTCCTCCCCGTAGTAGTCGCAGCATCTGCTTAAAATGCTCACAGAAAGAAATGAATCTAAACCGAGTCTGTAAAACCAAGGTCCGACGGTAAGAGATAAAAGAAGGGGAGAATCTGAACTGTAAGCAGCTGTCACAGAAAAACTCATTCAGGAAATCTTTTTGACTTATCTTCAAAAATATGTTATTACTAAATTCAAATCAGAAAAAGGAAACGCAGCTTAAATGATCATGGAGTAAACGAACATAATGGTTTTGAAATAAAGTCGTTTACACTGTTTCTATGAATGCTGACAGAGGAATAATGAGAAAATTGCACGAACATCCATCAGAGAAGGAGGGCTGGGAGCACCCAGAGTGGGTTCTGCGTGGCTTTCTCACTCAGGGCCTTCAGGAAAAGCCAAAAACAAAACAAAATGAAGTCATTGTGTAGAAAATAGCAGGAAAAAAAAAAAGAGAAGTAGGCTCCAGCCCTAAAGGATACTGGTTCAACAGGAAAGAAAACTGCCTGTCGGGAGCAAAAGAATCGTCGTTGCAATACCCACGTGCTTCCAGCACCTCGCGGAGTTTTCAAATTGTCTATGCGAAAGCAGCCTTCAAAACTTGTATTTTGAGGATGTATCTGTCTATTTTACTGCTCACACTTCCCTCATGCAGAGGAAAACAAGGTCAGCCACCTTCCTTGCCCACAGCTCCCACCCTTCACGGTGGGCCACCGTCACATGCACCTCAGCATCATCAAAGTTCTCCGGCAAGAAGTCCACACCGGGCTCTAATCAATACCAGGGGCAAGGACCAGAGAAGATGAAATAGCAGGGAGTAAATAATACAATTTAAAATAGGTGTTAGCGTAGCCATGTGCTCTCTATGTAAGATTTCGCCGGCTGTTGATTGCGGATTCTGAGAGTATTTTCTGAGGCAGAAGGGTGCAGCTTTGATGCATCCTCCTTCATAAGTTTCAAAGAGAAAAGAAAATTAATACTTTATTTCCTTCCATGTATTAGCTTTGAACACAGAGCGAATGTGGCCTGACCCTGGGCAACTCTCCCATCCTGTCTCCTCGGGCCCTGAAAAGGCAATGCCTTACCTAGACCATGAATCCCAGATGGACAGACCAGCAGGGACAGCAAGAGAAGTCAAGGGAAAGAGAGAGAGAAATCAAAATGGGCTGATTCCAGGGGAAACTGGGGGCTCTGGGCGCCTGGAACCAGCTTCCCCCTTCTTAAGAGTGATCATGTAAGTGTTTGAAATCCCCCAGATGTAGGAGGAGCCCCAGGCAACCCATCAGAAATAAGAAGTGAAACCAGATTTGAAATTTCCAAGCACATGAAGTCCTCCAGAGAGAACCACGCCAGAGAGGATGACCATCTGAGCCTCCACTATTCTGGTTGCCAGATACAACAAATGCCTTGTTAAATTTGAGTTCCAGGTAAGCAACAAAGCATTTTTAGCATAAGTATGACTTATGCAATATTAGAGGTATATATACCATGCTTTAAAAAAAAAAAAATGTGTTCTAGGGCAGCCTGTATTTTTATTGGCAAAATCTGGCCATCCTCCCTTAGGGTGGAGGGAAGAGGGAATAGGTTGCAAACTTTGCTGTGCTTGGAAAAGTCTGTCTGAAAATGTCAGGCTGGCCGGCCACCTGCCACCCTCATCCCCAGCTCTGTATCACTCTGGGCTGTGCACCCAGGGATGGCCGTGGGATGCTGGATAGATTGGGACTAAATAGCTATTATCAAGAAAAACATCTTTGTGGGAGAAGTGACACCTTACAAATATTCCAAGCATAGAGATGGCCCTGACAGTCTTCCACAGAGAATAACTCATAGAGGTTCCCAGAGCAAGGCAGGGACCGATGTGTGGAGAGAGCCCGAGCCTGCGACCCTTCCATCCTTTTAAGAATTTTTAGGACAACCATGAGAAATCAACCTCCAAAAAGCCTATTTTGAAAAATTATTAGTCTATCTCATCTCGAAAATACTTCTCCCATTCTAGCCATTTTCAAGAACCCGAGCCTATCCATTTTCTATCCCAAATGGTCCCCTAACGACTAAAGAAGACCATTATGTGGGGTTCATTATTGCGAAGGCTCTTTCTGGGTGAGAAACCTTAGCCAGCCTCTAACAAACGAGAGCGGGAATAGCTGAGGAATAGGAACAGAGATGGCATGATGTCGATAATAACCTCTAAAAGCGGCATTATGTGGAAATGCAACCTAGAGCTTCTGGTGAGCCGGCCACACTCCAGTAATTGCAGGTTCGGGGACATTTTCTAGATGAGAGTTTTGTTATGCTCGTAACTTCTCCCTTAAGAATTTTAAAAGGGAGGGCAAAAGAGAAAAAAACAATCTTTTCTTCTCTTTTCAAACTGGAAGGAGGAAGAACGGGCACCAACTTTAGCTTTTACTGTTAAGCTTGTTGACAGCTTCTACCCCAGAGAAGGACAAGAGTCCACTTTTTTGTTTTCTCTCCTAGAACATCTCTGCCACTCACTTGAGGGCAAAGGGCTCACCCCAGAAGGGCTCTCCATGCAGGGAAGAGGAAGGAGCTCCTTGAAGGGATAAGTCAGGAACCCAGAAAGGCCTTTTTATATCCATTTCTCTTCTGTTCCTGGTAGGGAAAAAATAAGAGAAAGGATAGGACAGAACAGAATGTTCGGCCCAAGTGGCCGTCAGCTGGGCCTGGGACAGACCAACACACTTGACCTCATGTTCCTCATGAGGCTTTTCTCAGTAGAACAAGGTGCAGCCACATTGGAGGGACCCTGGACAGGCCCAAGAGGAGCACCGAATTCACAGGGGTGTCCAAAGGCCTCAGAAGTCCCCACCTCAGATGGATGGCAAGGGCTTGACCAGTGGCTGGAGTGAAAATCGGTGTCCTGTATCCTTCCTGTCGGGTCAAGACATTTTTAACCTCACTATGCAAAAACACCCTTCAGCAATTCTATCATAAAAAATGAGTGGTCTATTTACCTCAGAAATACGTCTCCCCTCTACCCCAGGACCCCAGACTATCCATCTTTCTGTGCAGAGAGTCCATGTCGCATGCCCCACCATGACGATGGTTCTCTGAGGGGGCACAGAGCTCTACTCACCCACCAATAAATCCCAGGAGAAGAGACGGAGTTGATAAAATAATACAGGATAAATAAAACTTAAAAGAGGTTTCAGCGCAGAAATGTACCTGATAGTTCTTTAATTTTTTTTATAAGGAACATCTCTCCTCTGATTATAGATTCAGGATATATTTTCTCTGTGAGGATTTTAATGCAGCTCATATCAAATATTTTCAAGGAAAATAGAAGTAATTTGCTTTTCCAATAACATTTGCTTCCGGTAAAGACAGTGGTGAACTTGGTCTGTGCAGCAGCGCTGATAAAGGCCTGGGTGGACTTCGTTCTGGAAACAGTAATTACACCATGTATCACAGGAAACATTGACAGGGGAGTGGGGGACGCCTGGGGCAGAGGGCAGAGCTCAGGGTGGAAGGAAGCCTGTGGGACAGCAGAGGAAGGGGCCGGCCCCAGGCACGTCCAGGGGAGAAAAGCAGAATCCCTGAGGGTTTCCGACTCTGGCCAGGTGTTCAAGGTCAACACCAACAGTGAAAAGTCCTGCTGACAGGGTGGACCCTGGCTAGATAGGATGAAAGGGCTCTTCGCCCCTGGGGTCTTCCTCCTGGACACACACAACCACTGTCTGGCCACAAGCGAAACATAAGACCAGTCCCGACAGCAGACAGTCTGAGGCACAGTCCGGGCCAAGGGGAGCCCCCAGAGACCTGCCGGTTGAGCATCACGTGGTCCTGCATGGCATCCTGGGACAAGAAAGGGGCTTGAGGGAAAACTGGGGAGAGCAGAATAAACTGAAATTTGTGAACAGTAACGCATTAGGAGTGAATAACAGGGCAGCTGGGTGCAGAGCACACAGGAACTCTCTCTCCTGTCTCCACAACTTTTCTATGCATGTAAAACTGTCATGACACAAAAAGTTTATTTAAAAAATATGTATATATCGAAGTCCCAGATGCCCTTTGAAAGACCGTGAAACATCTTCCCTCCTCCTGAGGGAGAGACCTGGGCACTGAGGCTGGGGGAAAGGTGGTCTCTGCCTCGAGTTGCTTTGGGTGTCTCAGAGCTCCAACTGCCTCTAGAAGCCTCCAGAACCCACGCTTCCTCCCTGCCTCCCCGGCAAGACGTGAACATGAGGATTGCTTCTTCTCATGAAATAAATATATTTTTTTCAGCTGTCTCGTATCAAACCACGTTCTGTCACAGTACTTGGCATCTTGTACTCTCAGGACACTGAGCTCACTGGCAGGGCCTGGTGCAAGCGAAATCAGGGGCCTGGTACTCAGAATGGTTAAGAGTTTTGGGGTCAGGGAGAGCAGACATGGAAATAAAGGTGGGGCCTGGTCAACCTACCCACAAAGACGGCCCTGGTGGGCTGGATCCTCAGGGTGATTGGAAAGGTATCTCCCTGCCCCCTGCCATGTGCTTGGAATAGGCAGAGGAGTGACTTCGGCGCGATAAATAAAACTCTCATGGGACACAGCCCCACAAGGAGAGCCGATGCTCCATCCTTACTGAATCCAGGGTACTTGGGAAGGGCAGTGCATTGGGGGCTTGTTTCCTCGTTTGCTACAGAAATGATAATTTATTAAAGCTTTGGCTTTGGTAGAATTTAAATTCTCGGCTATTTCTGATCAGGTTGAGGGTGTGTGCGTGTTTGTTGTGGACAAAGACTCTCCCTTGTCCTGTGGGGGAGCACCCAGTCAGCCTTCCCGAATTCTCATGAGGCTACCTGCATCCTTGCTCCTCAAGTTTTCCACACACCACACCAGGGAGAGCTCAAAGGCAGATGGTGGCCAAAGAACCTTGGCTTTGTGAGGCTTTTCAAAACCACTGTCTGGTTGAGCTTGTCTGGAAGGGGAAGGCGGGAAGCAGCAAGTCCCACTCCTCACTCAGGGTCATAAGGACAGTGGTCAAAACTCATCTTCATGCAGCCACAGTACAAGCTCCCAAGGGGACGTCCACCTCCCAAGATGGACGTTAGACCAAGTGGCCAGGTTTAAATCCTGCCTCTGCCACCAGCAAGCCCTATGGCCTGTGGGCCCATCACAGCCTCTCTGAACCTCAATGTCCTCATAAGTGGAAGGAATCTCAGCGCTTCCTGCAAGGGTGGTTGAGAAAATTCAATGAACTGATACCCCAAGCACACAGCTTAGGGCCTGGGGCATCGCACTCATAACTAAAGGGCTGGTCTTCCTGTTAGCACCACCTGGGTCCTTGTCACCGTACATTGCTATTCATGCACTCGTGGTTGGTGGCCCATCTCCCTTGAGAGGGACTGATCCAGCTTCATCATTACAGTTTTCCCAGCACCTACAACACCATGTGTGGCTACATAATAGGTGCTCATTAAACATCTCTTAAATGACTTTAATGAATGAAAACTAGTCTGGCTCCAAAATGTATACCATCAGGCACTTCCCTGCTTCACCCTCAAAATCTCAAATATGGTCCCAGCACGGAGGTGTCCCTCCCTTCAACAGGACCGCAGGCCACAGGGGAAGGCCCACCCTCTCAGGCAAAACTAAGCACCCAGTCTCTCTGGGGTCCCAGGGCTCTGGTGGACTCCAGGGAGAATTTACCGAGAGACCCGCTTCACAGAAAACCTCCTTTTTTTGATTATTTCATAGCAGTCTCTCCTCCCCCCCACCCTCATGAGTGAGATCAGTAATGATTTGACTCTGCTCCACTATTCTCACTGATTATAATCATATTTAAAAACCCTGGTCATTTTTTTAAACTCCATTTAACGTCAATTTGCATTCATCAAGGTTTTTTTTTTTTTCCTCTTATTTAAAGGGATAGTTCTCTTTAAAGGAGAAATACGAATTTCAAAGCTATTTCAGGGAAGAAAAGAATTCAAGGTGCTCATAATTCTCAGTAGGGAGGCTCTCTGTAACGGGAAGTGAGCACCAGCCCAGGGTTGTGTGTTCCTTATTGCTGGAGTTTCTCATCTCACAGTCACACAGAGTAAAATAAATTTTCTTGAGGGGTGTGTAGGTATATCCATGCCTGCTCCCTGGGCGATTAGTGGGGTGCATTGGGAGGAAACAGGAAAATGCAGGTGAGTAATGGGACACTCTCATGCAGTTGCGATGGAGTCTCGTGCCTTGTTCTGTGTAAATAATAGCAAGGTATTTTCACTACTGTTACTGCTGCAGCACACCATGTAATTTGAGAATTCTTCAGTGGGCAACAGTTGAAAAGCAGCAGTGATGGAAGGGAAGGGACAAGGATGAAAACCAGCCACCAGGGGAGCAGTGCCTGGGGCCTCGAGCACAAAAGGACACCCTTTGGGGTGGGGCGGGGCCGCAAGCAGAGATGTTTGAAACAGAAGCACAGGAAAGCGGAAAGCCTTGAGAGACAAATGTGCGGCTCAGGGTGTGTCAGCTCAAATGTGGGCGCTGAGTAATGAGGCTCTCCAAGCCCTGCCATTTGCTTTGTTCAGATAAACCACAACAACAACAACAAAACCATGTTTTTCTCTAACTAGAATTTCAAAGTTCTGTCATTTTTTAAACTTGGCTTTTACACGGTACTGAAGAGCATGATGATGATAAATAAGATTTTATGCCACCTAGAAAGACTCTTAGTCAAGGTATAAGGGGACATCTTAACATGTAAATAGGGCCTAAAAAATAGCATTACTGACATGAATTAATGAAATAGCATTACTGACATGAAATTAATTCTTTCTAAGGAAAAAGATGTTAGGACTTTCACCCTGCCCATATCTCTAGCCCATGTGGCACAGCATTCAATCTGCCTATATTTGATCCTTTTTCTTAGTAATAAGAATATACTTTTTAGCTGGGGTTCTTTGCTGCTCCACTAAAAACTACATTTCCCAGTTTTCCTTGTAGCCAAGTATGACCAGGTAATTTAGTTCTGCCAGAAGGATGTGAGAGGAAGTGATACAGGAATATCCAAGGCATACTCTTAAAGAAGAAGTGGGTACCCTTCCTCCCTCTGTTCCTCTTTCTTTTGGCTAGAATGCAAATCTAATAGCAAGGCTAGAGCAGCCATCTTTGACCACTAAAAAAGAAGAAGCCCAGGGTGAAGAGAGCAGAGCAACAAGATGGAAGGAACCTGGGTCCCCAGCAATTTGCTTGGTGAATTTGCTTGCTGATGACCAAGTATTAAGTCTTCATCATTGTGTCAAATTTGCAAATTCTCCAGACCACAGATCAACAAATAGAGCCTGCAGGCCAAATCTCCCCCTCCTTCTAGTTTTATAAATAAAGTTTTATTGAAAGGCAGTTATCCCTGTTTATACATTATCAGTAACTGTTTTCTCCACACAATAGTGGAATTAAATAGTTGCAACAGACACCAACCATGTGGCTTACAAAAACAAACATTTTAACTATCTAGCCTTTTATAGAAAAGTTTTCTAACCTCTGATTTAGACTATTAATTGCATCAAAGTGTTTAATTCTTTTTCACTTAAATAAGATTATTTTTAAAGGTAAATTTTATATTATTGTCTCAAATTGAAAATTTGTATTGCTTGCTGGAACAGACACTGTGAGATGACTATCTACTTTCATTCTCCCCATTCTTTCTTACAAATAGAACCCCAACACTGTTTATTGACCCTGTAAAATACTTTTCTCCAGGGTTCCCTAAAGCCAGGGTAGCCTTGTAGTCCAGTTCCAAACACTGAGGAGGGATTGCAGGAAGCCCTCCAGAAAACTTTGTAAAGGCAAAGAAAGGCCTTGGGCTCTTCTCTTTTTCACTGATTGTACACTGCAAACTATAAACATTGATGAAAGAAATTTAAGAAAACAAAAATAAATGGAAAGCTAGCTCACATTCATGGATTGCAAGAATTAATATTGTTAATATGTCCATACTATTCAAAGCAATCTACAGATCCAAGGCAATGCTTATCAAAATCCTTATAGCATCTTTTACAGAAATAAAAAAAAATCCTTTAATTCATGTGGAACCACAAAAGAGTCTGAATAGCCAAAGCAGTCTGAGCAAAAAGAACAAAGGTTGAAACATCACACTACCTGATTTTCACTATAAAGCTAGAGCAAACAGCATGGTATTGGCACCAAAACAGACCCACAGACCAACAGCACAGAGCAGAGAGCCCAGAAATCAGTCCACTCGTTTACAGTCAACTGACCTTCAACAGAGACAGCAGGAACACACAGTGGGGAAAGGTCAGTCTCTTCAATAAATGATGTTGGGAAAACTAAATATCCCCAGGCTGAAGAATGAAACCGAACCCCATCTCACACCTCTACAAAATTCAACTCAAAATGGATAAAAAGCTTAAACAGGAGACCTGAAACTATAGAACTACCAGCAGAAAAGATAGGGGAAAATGTCTTGACATTGGTCTTGGTAAAGATTTTTTGGCTAAGACCCTAAAAGCACAGGCAACAAAAGTAAAAACAGACAAATTTAAAAGTCTCTTCATAGCAAAGGGAACAATCAACAAAGCACAGAGACAACCCACAAGGTGGGAGAAATTATTCGCAAGCCCTACATCAGATAACAGGTCAATATCCAAAATACACGAGGAACTCAACTGAATAGTACAGAAACACCCCCATTTAAAACTGGGTGATGGATATGACAAGACATTTCTCAAAAGAAGACATACAGTGGCCAAAAGGTATATGAAAAATGCTCAACATCACTGATCACCAGGGAAATGCAAATTAAAGCACAATGAGATGTCACCTCACACCTGTTAGAATGGCTATTATCAAAAAAACCCAAGAGATATCAAGTATTGATAAGAATGTAGAGAAGGCTCGGCACCTTCCGCACCTGTAGTACAGTGGTTATGGCATCAGCCACATACATTGAAGCTGGTGGGTTTGAACCAGGCTCAGGCCAGCTAAAACAATGGCAACTGCAACCAAAAAATAGCCAGGCATTGTGGTGGGGCTGAGGCAAGAGAATCGCTTGAGCCCAAGAGTTTGAGGTTGCTGTGAGCTGTGATGCCAAGGCACTCTACCAAGGGCGACATAATGAGACTCTGTCTCAAAAAAAAAAGAGAAAAGTAACCTTTGTACACTGTTGGTAGGGATATAACTTAGTACAGACATTATGGTAAACAGTATGGAGGTACCTCAAAAAAATTAAAAATGGAACTAGCATATGACTCAGCAATCCCACTTGTGGGTATATATCTAAGAGAAATAAAGTCAGTACATCTGTGAGATAATCTTCCCTCCTGTGTTCACTACAGCACTATTGATAATAGCCAAGATGTGAGATTAACCTAAGTACCCATCATTAGATGAATGGATAAAGAAAATGTGATTGATATATATATATATAAAATTCAGCCACGAAAAAGAATGAAATCCTGTCATTTGCAGCAATATGGATGGAAATAGAGCTCATTATGTTAAGTGAAATAAGCCAAGCACAGACAGACAATTATGGTGTGTTCTCATTCACATGAGAGATGAAAAAGTAGATCCCATGTAAATGGAGAATACAATGATGGTTACCAGACGGTGGGAAGGGAAAGAGGTAGGAAGGCTGAAGGGAACCTGGTTAAGGTGCACAAAAATACAATTATGTAGAAAAAAATAAGATCTAGTATTTAATAAGGCAATAGGGAAATTATAGTTAACAATAATTTATCATGCATTTCCTTCACTTCCCCACAAGGGCCCCATAGGTACATGAGCAAAGTCAGGAGGAGCAGATGAGCCTGGCTCCAATCAGCAGAGTATCCAGTGGACAGGAAGATTTGTGAGCAATAATGAACACTCACTGCGATGAGCCACTGAGTTTGGGGATGTTTTGTTACACAGCAATAGCTGACTTATATCAATGAAAGTGGCTACTGCAGTATAACAATGTATATACGTGTATATGTTTATGTTGATGAGTATATATATATATAATTCAAATTCTTTCATAATTATTAATTTACAAATTATTAGTGGTGAGCACACCACACATTGAGGCTTCCAACTATATCCGGTGTGGTTTAAATGGGAGGCACAACCTTTTACTGACAAGGATCTGGATTCAGACTGCCTAGACGCACAAGTCTTCCTTGTTCTGTAACCTCCAATAAGTCACTTCCCTTCCCTAGGCATATTTTCACATTTTCAAAATGACTATCATTATGGTACATGAATTTTTATCAAAATATTTAAAAGAGATGACAGAAGGGCTCAGAATAGTGATCAATCCATAGTAAACACCCCATTGAGTTAGCTCAGATTATTCCCACTATTATTCTTATTATATAATGTAAGACAATAGAAATGAATTATAATATAACCAAGCAATTAATTTTACTGAAGTTTGAGAATACAGATGTTCATAATAAAGAAAGTTAAAATGAATGATTATTTAAAATAATGCATGGGGAAAACGCAGCTGCTCCCTAACATCCTACATGATTGGATCACCGTTTAGATATTGGGTCTCTTTCTGCTTCTGTTTGTATTAAAAATAAAGCACTCCTTCTCCATGCCCAGGCAGATTTCATCTTACTTTCAGAATGTTACATCTGAGCCGAGCAAGAGCAGCTGGTCCCATGGCAGCCCCCCTGCTGAGTGCCCACAGCACACGCCATTCTAGGGAGCACATACATATGAGTGCAAGGGAAGATTTTTCCCCCAACTGTATCTCTCTGAAAAAGAGAGTTACTTCATAATCAAACTCTTCCATTCTGTAAGAATTTTTCTCAATTACTTCCTTTTGAATTACAAAATACCATTTAGGAAGACGCATTAGCCCGAGATGATGACAATCAGTGCTGGTTTGGGGTTACTCAAAGACTTCACCTAACAAAATTGGTTTAGAAAAAGGTGATGAGAGTGGGAATGCTTTACCACAAATTTCGTCATTATTCCCGAACATTTTAGGACCCAATTACAAGTGCTGGATGTCGCTGTAAACAAATCTCTTAGAGACTGCTTCAAAAAGCAAAATAGGACATGTTTATTTTGTGAAATTTGCAGATAGGTACCTACTAAAGAAAAGAAAGGGCCTGTCCTGATGTTACGTGAATGGATGCTTATGGTTCTGGGTAAGCTGCTATGACGGCATTGTACTCAGATTCTAAAAGTACCAAATCTCAAAGAGCTGGATAAAAGTGAAATGCTATGCTCTGAAAACCTATTAGATGACTCAAACAAGTGGCTCCAGGGATGACAAAGACATTACCGAAGATGCCTGCTACAAGTTCAGCTAAAATTGCTTCGTGAAATGTGGGCAGAATATATGGCATCACCAAACTAATATTTTCTGTGATTTGTGATTTAAAGGGACATAGGCAACTAGATTCACAAATTAAATATTATAGATAGAAATTTGCCTTTTTCATCTACATCTTAATATATTATATTTCAGGTTTTCCCCAAACTCCTTTCAATCTCTGTGTTGAGAAAACATAAGATAGCCTTATATATTGGATTATAGGTAAGAAGAGTGGATAGGAGATAAACAGTATTAGAGTGGGTAGGAGATAAACAACATGGCTAAAGATGAAGGCAGGCACACAGCATGGCTGGCTCTGATTCCAAGAAGGATCTACAGAGTCCTGGTGACATTGCTGAAATCCCCAAATCCAGCCAGAGCTACCCTGGGCTTTTTGTTGCAGGAACAAATTCCCTTTATGCTTAAATCTTTTTGAGTGGGATTTTTGTCCCTTGTTGCCAAGAATTGTGATTCTCCTAACTCTTAACAGGTATTGAAGTTTCCTTATGCCCCAGAGAATGAAACAGGTGGGCCCCATGCATGCCTGCTGGCCCCTACCACTTTGCCAACTATACTGAATGTGGGATTAAAGATCTATCTAATGTCATCTAATGACAGACTTAAAATTCAAAGCTTGATAGTCTGCTCCTCTCCCCTGGAAAACTACATAATGTGTCTGCATAGGAGACACAAATCAGGACTTTGATGAAAGAAGCCAGTCTTTTCTATAAAGAGGCATTTCCAACAGACATTGATGAATCTGGTTTCCCATTCTTCTAAGCAAAATAATAGAGAAATCATCATTTTCTTCCTTATCTAACTACACAGATGACTGCTTGGTGACTCCTCAAATTTATTGACTGGCAACACCGGAAGCAAAGAAGAAATATGCCCTGTGTCCTCAGAAGCACTGGAAGACTCAAGGTGTCGGGACCAAAGCAAATCTTGCTAAACTGGCTGTGGAAAATCCAAGAAGAGAGTGGAGAAAGTAAACACAAAACAAAACAAAGGGAAAAAAGAACCTCTTCCTCTCCAAGGAGACTTTCAGAGCAAACCAGGTTAAGTGAATTTTCTTACCTTCAAGGCAGAGTTACTTAAAATTGACTAAAAATATTCCCTATTTCTTAATTTAAAAAAATAATATTTATGCATTGAGTCTATAATGGAATATTACTTAAATGAATCCAAATTAATTGAAATTAAACACAACAGATAGAGACTAATAAAAGAAAATAAATGGCTTCTTCCCCTTCATGAAGCAGTCTGCAGTTTTCTAACCCTACAGAGTGAAAAAGAAAAAGAAAAAACACAAAAATAAAAAAATTAAAAAACCTGCACATGCAGGAAGGGATTTTAAAGGGAAAAATAATAGCTTTCATATTAAAACATACAAAACTAATTTCTTTTGAACCATGAATGTGTGGATTCAAAAAAAATCAATAACATTATATTTAATCCATTTGAACAGGGATACATGGGAATACATGTCTATGGTCCTCAGCAGTCTTCACTGTAATGGGTTTTGGAATCACTGTAGCAAGTAATTTCTGTTGTTTTCTCTATTAAACTTGGAGACTCTTTAAAGTTTCCATGTTTTAGGAGACAATGGGAATTCAGAGAAATGTCCTTCATTTTGTCCTTCAATAAACAATGTCTAATGCCCAGTGGATACCCCCCTAAACAGCCACTAAATGATGCATGGGTGCCTGAATGTGTGAGGCCACCTTGCCCAGGGGTGGGCAACTCAGAGGGGTCAGTGTGTCAAAGCAACAGAGAAACAAGGGCAAAGAAGAAGCCACATCATCATGGCAGCAGAGCCATCTGCAAGGAGGGAGGAAGGAAGCCCAGGATGGAGCAGGCAGAAGAGACAGCCCCCAGTGCTCTCTCCTCTGGGTCTAACAGAGTGTTGGCCTCTAGGGGCATGAAAAAGAACCTAGCCAACCACAGGTGAGAAGCCCCCAGGCTGCTGGTGGGGTATCTGGGCTGGTGAGAAGCTGAGCCTCCAGGAGCAAGAGGAAGTGCCCCCCCCATCACATTTCCAGCCTGACATCTGAAGACCTCCAGTGTGAGCCTGTGAGGGGTCTCAAGTTGACAACCCTCCTCTGTTCTTCCAGGAAGAGAGAAAAAGAAGGACTTGTTTTCCTAAAATCCATCCACCCCCAACGAGTTACAGCCATACTGGTTTCAGCATTAGGCCCAAGAGGCCTGGACATGGCAGAGATGGTGGTCACCCCCTGGTCCCTCTCCCCTCCTTTCCCATGGCCTTCTGGCCGCCTGTGAAGTAAAGGTCTCAAACTAGCTGACTGTGAGCTCAGCTAGTGTGTGTGTGCGTGTGTGTGTTTGCATTACCATCACGTAAAAATGGAGAGATTTTGCTAATGGAAAATTCTAGGTTTCTGGCTTCCTTACAGAGCTAGAATAATAACAATGAGTTGGCATTCTCAGCAAGACTTATGGGATGCTAAGCACTGCTTCCAATTGTACGTGTTTGGGGGGTACTGTTATTAATACCCCCGTTTTACAGACAGGGAGGAATCTGAGGCACAGACAAGCTGAGACCCGTCCCCAAGGCAACATGACTCCAGGGGCTGCAGCCCCTTCAGACCCGACCACGCTGCCTCTGGGGGGCGAACGGTGCAGGCTCTGTCCTCTGCGGCATCACTGTTCTAGAACATTTGCTTTGTGATATTTTTCTGGGGGCTTTTTGACAACATGGCTAGTTCTGAAAGAGAATCAGTGGGTTTCCAAGTTGGGGAGGATGAAAGCATCTCCCCTACTCGGCGACAGGAAGGCCCCTTAGTCCCGTTCACGTTGCCGGGACTGGGAGCCTGGGCTCTGCGGCAAAATCCGGGATTCAGCCCCACATCCCCCGGTCAGGGAGCCATCCCCGCGAAAGGTCCCTCAGCGCCCCGTTCTGTTCTTTCCTTTGCCGGCGCCCCTCACCCTGGTCCTTGGAAAGGCAAATAAGCCCCCCGCCCCAACCCCGTCTGCGGCCCCCTTCCTGCTCCTGCGTCCTCTCTGCTAGGGAACCCGACACTCTAGAGGGGCGGGTGGCATTTATGTGAGAGCAATTAAACGCGACAAACGGGCCGGGGTCGTCCTGGCGAGGGGCCATGGCAAGAGCCGCTGGTGGGGCAGGGGTCCCGCGGCTCCAAAAAGTGCCAGGGCTCGTGGACTCGGACATGCTGTCCCGGTCCGCGGCGGCAGCCCGCACTTTAGCGCGGCCCCCTGAGCCCCCGAGAATGTGAAGTCCCCCGCGCCAAGGGGTCCCTGGCGCTCAGAGCAGGTGTCCCCCGCCACCCCGATGCACGGGGAGGGGTGGCCCCGCAGTCCACCGCGCAGGACCCCCCCCCAGGGCAGACCCTGGCGGGAAAAGTAGGCAAGCTAGACCCTGGTACAGGACCCCCAAGCAAGATCCGGACGGGTGGGCACGCAGGCAGGACCCCTCCTCCCCGGGAAGGTCCCCAGCAAGACCCCACAGAATCCGGGACAGGTGGGCACGTGAGCAGGACCCCCTAGCCAAAACCCGAGGCAAGACTCCTAGGCAAGACCCCAGCAGGACCCCGGCAGGACCAGGACGGGTGGGCACATGGGCAGGAATCCCGGAAAGGACTCCAGCCAAGACCCCACCAGAATCGAGGATAGGTGGGCACGCGGGCAAAATCCCCGAGACAAGACCCCCCAGGCAGAACCCGAGACAGGTGGGAACGGGGGTACGACCCCCGGGGCAAGACGTCGAGGCAAGACCCCGACAAGACCCCCGCAGGACCCGGGAAGGGTGGGCACGCTAGCAGGACCCCCCGGGAAAGACCCCCAGAAAGACCCCGGCCTGAGCGGGCACGCGGGCAAAATCCCCCAGGAAGGACCCTCCAGGCAGAACCCGGGACGGGAGTGCACATGGGCAGAACTTCCGAGATAAGACCCCCGGTAGGACCCCGGCCAAAGCCCGGCTAGAGCCGGGCGAGAGCCGGGCGAGAGCGGTGCAAGAGGGTGCAGCTCTCCCGGCGCGTCGGTAGGGGGCGCCGTTGAAGTTCGGAAGACGATTCCGCGCCCCAGGCAGAGTCGTGCTTTGCTTTTTTCCGGGTAATAAATTCACAGGACTTGTTTTTTAACCCCCACCAGAGGTTAAAATAGTTTCATAAAAAGTTTTGGTAAATTCATGGGCAACTTTTGAGGTTATGTGAGGTTGTTTTCAAAAAAAAAGAAAGAAATAAGAAGAAAAAAACAAGAGCCTTGTTCTCTGCTCAAGCGAGACCCAGAGTCACGGAGCCCGCGAGGGCGGGCGGGGGGGCCTCGGCGCTTCCAGAACAGTCCAAGGGGACTCGCGGGGACACGCGGCGCCCCCGGCCGCCAATCCCGGGGGGCGGGGGCGGGGGGCGGCCGGCGACCCTCGGCAAGGCCGCTGCGCCCCCGGTCCCCGCCCCGCCCGCGCAGACGGCGCCTTCCCGAAGGTTCGATGCTCGCCGCCCGCAGCCGGGGGGCCGCGCGCCCGCGGGGGGCTTTTGCAAGCAGTTCTTCCTGGCACGTAGGCGGGGATGAAGCAAAAGTTAGAGTCCCCGAGCAGGTTGTTAAAAAGAATAAGAACTTTTATCGGATTGATAAGAGACAGGAGGAGGCAGAAAGAAAACAGCGCGGTTAAGGGAGGGGGCGTCGCGCATTAACTATGATTCAGAGTCAAATGCACTGAGTTCGTTTTTCAATCTGCCTTTTAGCTTGGGGGGAAAAAATAAGGAAATTATGGAAAATTGAGAAACAAACATCTCTGAGAGTGCTTTGCACCCGGGGGTGCTTAATGAACACTTAATAATTTCAAACGCCAGTGCTTAGAGAAATGGCTTTTGTCCATTCCCGGCACGCCAGGTGCCTCGTAGCAAAACCGGAAAGCTGAAAATGACTGAAAATGATTGTTAATGTCTGTGCGGAGGGTGTACAAAAATCACTTTTTCTTGTCTCTGAAAGTTAAAGAAATAAGCCAAAATTTTAGGAGTTCTATAGCAAAGGAAAGATCTGGAAACTAAGTTTGCGTTTCTTTTTCTCAACGCAGAACCTTGGGCAAGACTCCTAATTAGAGTAGGGGATGGTCACCCCCTCCCCTCACAGCACCTTCCCCACCCCACCCCACCCCACGACCCCACGACCCCACGGAACCATACTAAAAATTAGGTGAGGAAATTCTCAAAATGCTGAAGCAGGAAGCAATGCTTGTTCTCAGAGCTGATTCTCTATGCTGGGACCAGCAGCTAACGTCGTGGGGGGAGGCTCGCGCGGATGCATTTCCCCAGGGGTAGTGGGGTCCCTAAGCCGAGCTCGGCGGAGGCGGGGGTCGGACAAAGCGGAGTGAGTTGCGCCGAAGCACGGGGCGCTATTCAGGTTCCATCAGCCTCTCTACCTTTATGGACAGTCTCTTCTCGGCAGGGAGAGCAGCCCAACTCCAGGACCCCCAGATGCCAACTAGCACCCCCGCCCCCAGCAATTAAGAACCTCTTCTCCCGACTCGGGAGGGTGGAGGGTAACGGGTAACTTAGCGCCACTCGTGCTCCCCCACTGTTAGCCATGATCACCCCTACATAGAAGGTCCTTTTTAGTTTCTTCCAGCGCTTCCAGGTTCACTGTCTCATGTAACTTGAGCCTCTCAACAATCTCATGAGTGGGTTAAGGAATGAGGCCCCCCTAGATAGGTGTCGGGTTTCCATGGCACTTGGAGGAGGTCCAGATTAAACGAAGTATGGACTCGGAAACTTCAGCCCCATTTTACAGAGGAGGACCTGAGACAAATAAAAGGAACATGCTTGGCCCAGAGAAGTCAAGAAGTCAGGACTCAAACGAATTCCTCTAAATCCAGAAAGCAAATGAATTCTATTGAATCCAAAAAGCAAAATTCTTTGCTCTGTATCTCTCTCGCCCTCAAAGGAGGCTGTGAGAACAAAAGGGAATATCTGGTTTCCCAAGGTCAGCTGGGAAAGATGGCTGGGAAGCCTTTGAGGTATTTGGCATCAGAAGGGGCAGATTCTCCTGCAAAAATAAATACAATAAGAGCAGAATTGTGTCCTCAAATTCAGCTAAAAGTTGGGAACTAACCTCTCTCTATTTAAAAGGGGGATTAGGAAAGGGTTGGGCAAGTGACAAAGGCAACTTTCTCCATGACTTCTTCAAGAAGCTTTAAAAGGAAATGAGAGTTATCTTCAGAGTCAAGTAGGTTTGGTCTTTGTATCACCTGAAATTATTTCTCTGTAGGCTAACCATTGTGAGATACTTCCGCCTCACCTTGACACTAACACCTTAGAATTAAAAAGGCTCATTGCCTCTAAAACCAAAAGAGCCCTGCCCCTTGTGAAGACCAAGGCCTAGTTGGTAGAGGGAGATTCAGCAGGGTGAACCTGCATCTTATTTGCAGACTTGTTGAACTCCATGCCTGAGAACCTCATATTTTTTTTTTCTTTTTTTGAGAGAGAGTCTCATTCTGTGGCCCTGGGTAGAGTGGGGTCACTGCAACCTCATACTCTTGGGCTCAAGAGGTCCTCTTGTCTCAGCCTTCTGAGTAGTTGAGATCCTCATTTTTCATCCTGCCTCAACCTCTGGTTCCATTTGGCTGCTGGTCTCAGCACTTCGAATTGGAAAATTCTAGAACAAAACTCAGGCTTCACTTGTGGTACTCTGCTAAAAAGGTCCTCTCCCCCCTCAGAGGTGAGGACAGTTTCCAGAAAGTCTTCCAAAGTAGACCTGTCCCTTCTCCAGGTTTAGGATTACAGGTAGAGCAGTCTTTCTCTTTCTCAACATAAACACACATTTACCTTTAAAATACCCTATTTCAACCTTCTCTTTACATGACTGTGTGGCCCTGCCCTCCCACCTCCCCAGCTGCACCTCATCAGCGCGCTACCCATTCTCAGCTTCCCCTCTGCCGGCACAGAAATCAGGATTCTGAACATGTTGCTGAGTTCTACAGGAATCTATTAGTGATTGCCAAGGGGAACACTTAGCATTTTAGATAAATAAGTAAATAGTAGTTAAGTGCTGCAAGCCTCCATTTCCAGCAGTTTAGTGTAGATAGCAAAAATTCCAAGGAGGGGAGAAGAAATGATAGAGGATGACAGCCTCTGGCGCACCCCAAGGCCCCAACACTCCCTTCTGCAGAGGGGGCCCAGACGAGGGCCCTGGGGGATGAGCAGAGGCAGCACAGCCCCTCCTGGCTGTGTCCTGTTGACACCAGCCCACTCTCTCCCTGCTCGCTCCAGCCGGCCTTGTCAGGAGCCCTCATTTGGAGGCTTAATCATATCAGCCAGCTTACCACATTGCATTTGTAATGACTTGTTTACCAGTCTGAGCCGGTCCCCTTGCCAGACTGGGCTCTCCCTAAGGACAGGGCCATGTCATGTTCTTATTTGCGTCTCTTCCTGCTCCCACACACTGCCTGGCACAGAGCAGGCCCCAATAATTGCATGTGGACCTCAGGCTGTGCAACTCTGATCTATTTAATCTAGGTGTTTCAGTTCACCAGCCGAGCCCCATCCTCCTTAAAAAGAGGGCTCATGTCATCTCCGTCTCTCTCCTCTCATGGGGCCTAAAGGGGCTCATCTACTCACAAATGTACACTTAATTTCATTAAGCCATGGGTAAGAGATGGTTCCTCAGTCCATACAGAGGAGACGTGGACATTTGGCCCCCCTTCTGCTGGGAGAAGCATCTCTTCTTTGATTTTTATGGCTGTAGTCTCTGTAGTTCAAGGACAAGTACATGACCCAGGCCTGGCCACTCAACAGCCCCCATAACTGGTTCAAGGAGAGCCATATGACCAGACCAGGCCGATGAGATTTAGTTGGGAGATTTAGGTTTCTGAAAAGTGGTCAAGCTGGGATAAACACAGAAAGGCTGGGCGGGCCCAGAGCTGCCATGAGATGGAGAAAAACCAGGTTCCGGTGATCTCCACAGAGCCTCTGGATCAGCTAAGCTTGAAGCAATTCTCTGTGCTCCGTGAGATAATGAATTGGGGGTTTCTGCTTGTTTGCTTTATTTGTTTGTTTGTTTGTTTGTTTGTTCTGTGTCTAGGTCAATTTTGAATTGAGTTTCTTTTTCTCCCAAACCAAAGAGTCCTCCCTAATGCAGACTTGCCGAGTTTAAATTTCTGCGTCCTGTAGCAACATTTCAAAATAAGATAACCAAGGTATCTGTTTGGGAATAATAAAAGCTTGAGAACAGTCACAGCATCGTGCGTCTTCTCATTTTATCTTGGGAGTCTGGACTGTGGCCCCAAATCCCACCCTAAACCAGAGACTTCTGAGAAATTCACCTCCCTGACTTGTTTGTAATGAGCAGTGAGGGCCCTGCTCAGCCTCTGACTAAAGCCTTACATATGACTGTGTGCTTTCTGCTGCTCCCAGGAGGCCTGAGCTGCTCTGACTAACACTGAGGGCCCAGCAGCCTGAAAAATCAATTAATCTCTTTTGTAAATTGCTAACCCAGTCTAATGAATTGGCTAGCACACAGGAAGTCCTGCGTGGCTCTGTGTCCTTTACAGTGACAGAACCCTCCCGGAGCAGGCTGAGACATCGTGCCTCTGCTAAGGAACAAATCTATTAATATTTGGTGAGAACATCAAATTGTACCCAGTGGACATAAAAGTTTGGTGAAGAAAAACTCACTTGTCTGTGATTTAAAAAAAATAAAAAGTTTTATCATCACTCCATGTTCTTTTCTCTGCTGGCTCGTACCAGCCTTCCAAGGGCTGATGGACTGTGGACCCCAGAGAAGCAAGTTAGGCTGGAGAGGCCTCCCCCACCCCATCCGGTAAGATGAAGAAGAGAGATATGCTAATATGCTACTGATAGAAGCATAAACTAGAAAGCATTCGGAAAGGTCTATTTAAAATGTGAAAGACAGCCCTGAAAGACCCAGCAATGGCTCTCCATGGGCCCTCCCTAGAGAAACCTTCTGCTTGGGCCAAGGAGGTACGAGCCATGTTTCCAAGGAGCATCGTGTAATAGTGAAAGACGGGAGGTGACCAGACTCCATTCACTGAAGACTGGTCACATAAATGAGAGTTCCCCATCGAGAGGGGCTCTGTCCCTGCTCAGAGCGTTGAGCTAGCTCTTTGTGCATTAACAGCATAGAACTGCAACATGGTATTGAGTTAAAGGATGAAGTTGCTCCATGCGATGTGCATTGCGATAACCCAGGTACCGTGCAGGTGCGCCCCAAGGAGAAGGCCTGTCAGGTGCACCCAAGTGCAGTTTTATCTGGGGCTGGCATCAGCCTGGCAGGAGTGGTCTAGCCTTAGCTGTTATATTTTAATATGTTAAAGCAGTATTAGCCACAATTGCATATGTAATTACAAATAATTAATTTTTGTTCCCCTATGTCAGTGGTTTTCAACCATTATTGATCATTAATTATTTTCAAAAGAAGTTCAAAGCACAGTATGTATATTCCTTTTTTACTTTTTTTTTTTGATCAACACAATTTAAGTGTGCCTTAGAAGTTTAACTGTAAGTTCAAGTGTGCCATGAAATGTTTAAAAAGTTGGAAAACACTGTTCTAGGTGGAACATCACTTTTTCCAAGTTCTGTTGAAGTGTCCTAACGTGCCTGACCTATTTTGGAGGCCTTCAGTCTCCTCTTACCCAGGCTGTCCAGCCACATCCTTGCTTTGCCATTTGAAAACCCAAGTGGGAGGCTCTGTACCCTGCCCTCCATCCTCCAGTGGCTCCCTCCATCGTCCAATGCTCTCAGGGGGACACCCCACTGTCAGATACGCACCCCCTCCTCCCACAGACAGTGTGCCTACAGAGGGCTCCCCGTCAGTGTCTAGAATCTTAGAAATGCAGCTTGAAGCTGCCTGGAAAACTCTTGGGGAGCCCCCAGATGAGGCAGAGAAGGTAGGGCTGTTGCAGAAGGGTCCGTACACAGTGTTGCCATGGCTCTGCAGCCAATTCTGCTGAATGTAGAGTTTAAATCTATACAGCTCAAGCCCTTTCTGAGGTTGAAGCAGTATTAGATTAGACAACACAAGCCAGTGAGGCTGCTATTGGCAGAGAGAAAAAGAAGCATGGTCCCCACCAGGCACAGCCAGGGTGGGGAGGCTGCAGAGAGGGTTTGTACTAGGTGGAGGGGCAGGATCTTAGGTGATTCTTAAGCATAGGGTTAAATAGAGCTGTATTGCACAGTGAGAAAGCTATTCTCTTTTCTATTCCCCTTTAATCCTCTGATTAAGGAAAAGAAAAAAGTATCCATGAGGTGCTAATGTATCTTAAACACCTCCCTAACACTTCCAAGCCTCTTTTTTTTTTTAGCAGAGGGGGGGATTCCTAGAGTTTCATAGACTTCAGCTCACCAGATTCTGGCTAGAATTTGTTTACCAAAAAAACACTGTAGTGTTTTTATTTTTGTAACATTCCTTTAATGGCACATGATACTGACATTTTATTTTCAATAGCAAAAAAGAATTTCTCTTTAAAATAAATATATCTAAGTTTGTTGGGTTTTGTTTTTTTTTTTAACTCAGCGTAAAGGAAAACATAAATAGCCGCTTAGGTAACACTTCGATACAATTAAATTTCTGAAGCTGGTTCATGATTTGAATTTAGGGAGCACTACTGGACCACCAGCTTCATCATCTGGGTGGCTCCAGGCAAGTCACTGGACATCTCTCTAAGCCTCAGTTTCTCCACCTGCAAAATGAGTATGGAAGCCACTCGTCACGAGTTTGTTCAGGGAATTAAATGCAGATGTGCTTTCTAAATCGAAAGTGCCGCCTGAGTTTAGCTATTGAGAGAGTTTTCTAAAATCTCCCTTGGAAATGCAGTCCCGAACCTCTCTCTGTTTACTGTGATAAGCGCACCAGCTGCCGGAAATTGCAAAACCATAAACTCAATGTAGTTCTTATCGTTCAATAAAACATCTCCCTCAATCAATATGACTTCAGATGTGTCATCTGGGCACAGGGCCATGCTCGGTTCCTCTTCAGTGTTCCAATTTTAGTCTCTGTTCCAGGAGAAGGGCACGATTTCCAATGTGCCCAACAAAAGCCCAAATAATTAACCTCAACCACATCAATGTTCTCCACTCAGTTCCGCAAAATGCGTTTCTAAGGAAATATACAAGAGCACTCTTTCTACCATGGAATGTTTTAATGTATCCCAGTACTGAAGTAAATAGAACAGGTCTCTCTTAATGGAACAGACCCTTTTAGCACAAGGGATTTCAATAATAATAATAATAATAAAAAGGCCGATATGTCATCGGCTGAAAAGAGATGTGCGTATACACACAAAAACAGGGCAAACCTAATTATGAGTTTCTTTTTGCAGCCCAGGGTCAATAACTGTGATATCAGGAGAATGATAATAAGGCCGTACGCTGATGGGTTTTAAGCTCACAGAGAATAGAATGTCCCACTTGAAACACAAACAAAATTCAATAATGTTGTGTTCATCCCCACAGCTCCTTGTGTTCTGAAAAGCGTTCATTTCAGAACAGTGATCTCATCAGCAAAAATGCACCGGAAATTGTGTAAGCACGACAGAAGAGACTCTTGAATGGCCTTGCTCAGGTGGTCTGACTCCAGCCTACACGTGGGTTTATGAACTACTTTTTGTAATGGAAAAGTAACGCTAGCTGTGAGAGAGCGCGTGCTAGGGAGTCTACACACACATCCGTGCAAAGCTTCTCTTCTTTCGTGAGACCCTAACTTGAAAATAAATGGGAGAAAGAGCAAGTTCATGACTAGGTCTGTTAGTTGACTACCCCTCAGGCCGGGAGTGATGGTCTTCGGCTGATGGGCACTAGCTGGCCCAAGCTGGCATGAAGGAATCGTCCAGGGGAAGATGTCCCCCAATTCCTAAGCTGGTATGAGGAAGACTTAGGTGTTCCAGGCAAGATGAGAACTGAAACCGAGGCCCATCACGTGTACCTCTAACTGCACCCTGACTTTGACTTTTTTTTTTTTCAATTTTGGCCAGGGCCAGGTTTGAATTCACCACCTCCAGTATATGGGGCCAGCGCCCTACTCCTTTGAGCCACAGGCACCACCCAGTGCACCCTGACTTTTGAAGCTCCCTCTCCCCTGACTTAAGAAGACACGACTCCATCATCCTGCCTAACCCCCACCACAGCAAGCCAGTCCCTGAAGATGTCACAGCAGATCTAGAAGCTTAATGCTAAGACCAAATAGTGCACACCACCCAGACGCAGGGCCACTTGAGAATCCCCACACCCCCTGCCGTGGGAGGATTTGCTGTTTATCTTCAAAGCAGACTGCATGGATGGCTGGACGGCCCCTTTCCTGCCTTCTTTCATCTCAGCAGCCTTCAAACATACTGTGCGTGAGAATTTCTGTTCCAAGTTGTATACACAAATCACACTCTTACGATAGGATTTGCAGGATTTTCAAAGATAATTCGACTACAGGCACTTTTGCATTAGGTGCTAGCTTTAGAAACCAGACCCACCTCTAAAACACGGTCCCACTATGCCATGGGAAAGGATTTGAGGTCAAAATACATCCTCAGGTTTACGGTTACCACCTTTCTCTCCCCAGGCTTTCACCTGTAAAACTGAGGTGACATTAGATGATCCTTAAGGTTGAAGATGGCAGTTCCATAAAACCAAATGATGCTGGCTAGTCCCCTGCCATCCACACTGGACACCCCCTGGCGCCTTCCATTACTGACACAACTTGAAAGGACAACTGGAAACCAAACCTCCAGGTTGCATGCTTTCTCTTGTTCATTTTCAAATAATATTTGGAAGCTGTTTTGTTTTTTGTTTGTTTTGGTCAGGGCTGGGCTTGAACCCACCAGTATATAGGGCCGGTGCCCTACTCCTTGAGCCTGGGGCACCGCCCAAGGAAGCTGTTTTTTTTTTAAACTGAGATTGGTCATGGTCCAAGAAAGCTCCAGGTGAAGAAACCCAGGCTCATTCAATTCATTCAGCAATCACCGAGTCCCTGCCACTATGCTGGCACCTGGTTGCAAAGGTAGAGGAGACCCTATCAGCGTGGTGAACGGGGTCACTGCTTCTGAGGAAATGAATCCATTCACAATGGGGACCAAAATTTCACAACAAAGGATTAAAGACTTAGGGAATTTACCTTGAAAAATGAAAACACAGGCGGCACCTGTGGCTCAAGTGGGTAGGGCGCTGGTCCCATATACTGAGGATCGTGGGTTTGAACCCAGCCCCAGCCAAATTGCAACAAAAAAAATAGCTGGGCATTGTGGCAGGCACCTCTAGTCCCAGCTACTTGGGAGGCTAACGTAAGAGAATCGCCTAAGCCCAGGAGTTGGAAGTCGCTGTGATCTGTGACGCCTCAGCACTCTACAGAGGGTGATAAAGTGAGACTCTTGTCTCTAAAAAAAAAAATAAGAAGAAATATGAAAACAAAAGTTATGAAAATAAGCTGGTAAGCACACAAAGATAAAAATGAACCTTCAGTTTGGAGGGGAGAGTGACAGACTGCAAGCTAACTGTTAAAATCAACAAAAGTTCACCAGGCCTTGATGAAGATGAGCTGGTTTTACACCAAATTGTAGGGCAAACCAACAGGTGGTCTTCACTTTGCCGTTCACTTTCATAGCAAGATCGCCAAGGGGCATTTGTCCCCCACCAAAAAAAAAAGACTATAGAAATTTATTCATGTTTCCAAAGCCTTCCCTTAAGCCTCCAGTATTCAAGTCACTCTCAGAATTATCCTTGAGTTTTCTCTTGTTCACCTGCACCTGTCACCTAGTCTGACTCTGCCGAAGGATGTGAATAAAGCAGGTCTCCAATGGTCATTTTCATCAGCTTCATGAAATGTAATGTCTTGAGCACAATTTGTGATTTCACTTGGCAATCAATTTACATTGTATTGTGCAAATTAACCTGAATGGCATGGATAAATGCTACGGTAAGCGGAGAGAGGAGTGTGGAGTGGGTCTAAATTCAGCAGCAGTTAGTCTCTTAGTCCTCGTGCTCCCAGCAAACCAGCAAAGCTGAGGCCTGGGGGTGTCCCAGTAAGAACATTCAGATTTAAGGGAGATGCCTGCTTTCTGTGGGACAGTCGCTGACTTGGCATCTATGAACGCTTTTTCTACCAATCCCTCCAAAGAGGTGGCTTGAGTCTAGGAGGTTATGTCCACATATCACCACCCGAAAGTGGGTGTGGGTGCTCTTCAAGACAGTGACCCTCCCACACCGTCCTGCCATGTTCATTATATTTAGTATCTAAACAGAAATTTCTCATTCCTAGCTGGAAACGTAAATGGGATAGACTCCTGGATTTAGGTTTAAGAAAAAAAAAAAAGACCCAGTTGTCAGGAAAGTCTCACAGATTCCAATCAACGTGAAATCTTATAAATTAGGTCCTCATCCCTAATAACTCTGCTGGCCTTCTGTTTGCAGATGACTTCCCTGCCAAGCCATCTGTTAATTTGAATGATTAGTACTGAGCTATTGGAATAGTTTAGAAGAGAGGGAAATTAAACATCTTTTTAAAAAATATTTTTTACAAAAACATCCTTTCTCTCTCATCCTCCTAAGTTGTTGACAGGAAGTATTTCCAAAAAAATAAAGAAGAAACAAAAAATCAGTTATAAGGTCTTATTTCTGTTCCTGAATGCAAGTATTCTGGATCACTTAACTTTTAAAACATTTATGAGGATTAGAACCTAAGGTTTTCCCTACTTTTTTTTTTAGAGACAGAGTCTCACTTTGTCACCCTCTATAGAATGCTGTGATGTCACAGCTCACAGCAACTTCCAGCTCTTGAGCTTAGGTGATTCTCTTGTCTCAGCCTCCTGAGTAGCTGGGACTATAGGTGCCTGCCACAACACCTGGCTATTTCTTTGTTGCAGTTTGGCCCGGGCCAGGTTGGAACCCACCACTCTCGGTATATGGGGCTGGTGCCCTACTCACTGAGCCACAGGCACCACCTGGTTTTCCCTACCTTTAAATTGAGAAATCCCCCCAACACTCATACACACACACAAAGGTCGTCATTTTTTTTGTTGGATTCCATCACCTTTCCTCAAATTATGTCCCCTCAGGTAACTAAGAACAGCAGATCACTCACCTCCTCTTTGTCCTACCATGGAAAACAGCCCCTCACCCCCCACAGAAAAGCATAAACACACAGGCACACTCACGCACACCGCAGGCGTGCACAGGCCAGGACCGCGCTCCCGCTGAGGACCTAGCTCTGCTCTCCCTGCCCGGCACCTTCCAGGTCAAAGGGCACTCAGGAAGGTTTCTGTGGGTGGTGGATGGCCACAAGGGGCTTCAGGCTCTTTGAAGTTAGAGCATTTTGTTTTTAAACACCCAAGGCCCTCAGAGAGCCTGTCACTCCACAGTGAACTATTGATGTTGGCAAGTGCTGGTGATACAATCCCACTCCCTTTGATTTCCAGGTGGTATTTATTTTAATGCACCCTCCTGCCCTCCGCCTGGGTGGTGTCCATCATGACCGGTCAGCTTCCACTCACTGGTGCACCCCACCCTCCTTCCCCGTTCCCCCTCTGACACTTCAACAAGGAATGGGCAGTGATTGATTCTCCCCAGGCCAATGCCTCTCCCGCGCCCCACAGGTTCACACCTGCACTGCAGTGGGCATCCTCCGAGTTCCCTGTCATTGCTGGGGAGGAAGGCCTTTGAAAATGAGCCCCAGGACCTGAGCCTCTGGCCCAACATGCTGCTCAAATAATAAACATGAAAAGCACAGCCGTGCATCACCACTGCAGGCAGTTCTGGGCGTGACTGCCTATGGGAAGGGGGTCCCAGCAGGCATGTGAACTATGGATGGCCTCTTGGTTCTTAGCTCTATATCTAGGTTTTGTTTCTGAGCTGTTTTTTTTTCCCCGATTTGGTCTGGTTTTATTTACCATCCATCGGTGCCCCCAGTTTGCTCTTGGGATTTGGGTATGAAAAAAGTAATGAAAAGCTGATGTTGGACAAGATGTATCTAGGACTGGGATTTTCCCCAAATGGAGAGAGGCTCGGGGTCTCCAGGGCTCCTCCATCAGCCCATGGTGCAGATGCAGGACCCAACCCTGAGGCTAAGGGAAGCTTTAACGGGAAGACGGGGTAGAAAGTACAATAAAAAAATCACAGGCTTTCAGCACGTCTCTATGCTGGCATTGGGCCCAGGGGTGGCACGAGCACACCAGGCAGAGGTACCCACTTCACAGGGGCAGGGGAAGGAGTCGCATTTTCGCTCTGGACTGACACCAGCAATGGTCAGTGCCAGAGTGTGGGGCTGGACCAGCCATAGGTGGGGGCCCTGCCCATGCCCCGCGCAGCTGCCCCTGGAGGGAAGCTGATCAGGATCAAGGCTACCTGTGGTCACCTGGACAACTGTTCTCCAAAGTGTGGAGTGTGTTCTGCTGGTGGTGACTGGGGCAATTCAGTTTTCATTATATTAAATTTACCATAGAAACTTCCCGCAAAAACTGTTGACCAATGAGAACTAGATGTACATGATTGTACACGAAAGTCTGGGTATGTTGTCACCTCTTTAGTTTGAAAGCACATTTTAAGGTCACCTCTGTTGGTTCACAGGTGGGGGAAAGATTGCAAAGGTGGTTGACTACTGACCTCCAAGCCCCAGTGCACAGAAGCAATGAACAGATGTGGGGTGTGACCTCACTTGGAAAAAGGGTCTCAGCAGATGTAATTAAATTAAGGATCACAGGTGAGACTATCCCACATTTCGTGAGGGTCCTAAATCCATTGCCAAGTGTCCTATTAGAGGAAGGCAGAGGAAGACTTGACCTGCTGTGACACAGGGTCAAGGCCAAGTGAAGGTGGAGGCAGAGATGGGAATGATGTGGCCATAAGCCATGAGATTCCTGGAGGCACCAGCAGCTGGAAGAGGCTGAGAGGGGAAGAAAAGGGAGGCACATGCCACGAAACCTCCCTGACCAAAGACCTTGATCAGATACAGCCCAAGTTCACCCCTTGAACAGCCCACATTCATGCACAAAAGGATGGTACGGCAAGCCACCCCAGAGGTCAGATGAGGCCCTGCAGCCTCGCACAGAAGACTGGAGGAGGGGAAAAAAGGGAGGGGAAATTAAGGTCCAGAGAAGTTCAGCAATTCACCCCAGTTGCCCAGTGACTTCAGCTTAAAATAGCCATTTTTCCAGGAAGCCATCCCCACGAGTCCATCCCTTAGTTATTCCTGAGCACCATCAAAAGTGAGCCTCTTACTGCACCCCACGGAAGCCACACGCCCCGCAGCTCCACACGCCACCTGGGCTTCTGCCCCACACTGACCCACTCTCAAGCCCATGCACTGACTCCTTTGAGTCTCACACCAGCCCTGTGGAAAGAACCAAATGCCCTTGCTCGTTAGAGATGGTGACGATGGAGGTGCCAAGAGCTCTGGTTCCTGTTTTCCCAGGCCCTGCAGGGAAGCTCATCTGGCACAGGTGGCTGGTACTCCGGGATGGATTCTTATCTTCTCACCCCACCTCCCCATGGGTTTAGGGTCACTTTGATTCTCTCTCGGATGTCATGCCTTGGTCATCATCCCTCATGCCTCTATCCCCTGCTGGCCTCTGGGCTGGGGCCTGCTCACCCTTAAGCCTGGTGCCTTCGCCCCCTAGGAGAGCATTACCTGCCATTTCCGAAGAGGCCTTCCCAAGGGTCCTGCCTGAGGGTCCTGCCCAGTCCAATCCCTCAAGTGGGGGCAGGTGGCAGCTTCTCCGTGGGGCCCAGGTGGGCTTGTGCAGTCTGCTGGCTCTGAGCTGAACACGGCTCTGCAGGAAACTCCCTTTGTACCTGTGGATGGAAAACCACATGTGCAGTGACCAGCATCGAGGGACGTGCCCAGAAAAATCTGAGAAGCCCCTGTGGGCTGCCTGGGGAAACACAGGGCTGAATATCCAACTAGCCCATGGGCTCTGAGTAACTCCTGACCCTCCAAACCTCCACCCCCGGGACATGGCAATGATAATACACAGACCACCTCACTCAGGAGGCAGCCGGGGGGGAACAAAATGAGTTCACGCTTATAAAATGCTTCCCACAATTCTGAGCACATAGCAAGTGCTTACGTAGTAAAGGTGAGTTACAATTGAATATTAAATTGCGTGGTCTTGACTGCCTGCTATACAGATTACCCAGTAGAGCCTCCTGTGGTGATGGAGACGTCCTGTAATTTGCACTGACCTGTACAGTAGCCACAAACTCCATGTGGCTATTGAGCATTTGACATGCAGTCAGTGTGTTTAAGAAACTGAATTTTAAATTTTATTTCATTTTAATGAATTTAAATAGCCACACGGGGCTAGTGACCTCCATCCTGGGGATCTCATTCTTTGCCAACACTCCATCTGTAGAAGCCCCACAGACCATCTAATCCAGTTGTTTCTGGAACGAAGTTTTCACCTCCCAGAGGGAGGGCATAACCGGGGTAGAGAAAGAAAACTGCTAGAGCATCTTCGTATCTGTATTTTCATCTAGACTTGCTTATTTCTATCATTGCACGTCCTCTGCAAAGGGTTCAATGCATTAGTAGAGTCTAACACACCTGACGTGTAAAGGAACAGATGTGTACACAGGGTGCAGCCTCAACATTTTTATTTTTTTGCAGTTTTTGGCCAGGGCTGGCTTTGAACCCACCACCTCCAGCATATGGGGCCAGAGCCCTACTCCTTTGATCCACAGGTGCCGCCCAGCCTCAACATTTTTTACTGACAAGAATATGCAACCCAACCAGAATGTCCATCTGGTCTAGCACCCCTACTGTGCAGGGGAAGGAACTGAATTACAAAGGCTTGTAACATGCCTTAAGCTCTCTTGAAAGATCTTCGCAGGACTTCTGGCTGCCTGGTGGAGACACAGGCTATCCCCTCCCTCTGCAAGACTCAGTTTACAGCTCTCTACTCCAGAACACTCCTCAGAAGCAGCGAGGGAGGAAGGTGAGGCAGCCTGCCTGTCCTTCCTCCTTTCTCACTCGTCTGAGCCACTGCCAAGATCCAGCCGCAGTCCCCTAATCACCAGGGCTGCTTGCAGAATTTTAAATAAGATCTGCAGAATACAGTAACCTCTTGGACGCTGGCTTTTCCTGGCAGCAACAATGAGAAAGTGACTTTTTGTTCATCTTTCCTGGCCTCTGTGTTGGGGACAGCTCCCCTCAGCCAGGCGCTGTTGCCTCCCCTGCCTGGGGCAGGAGCTGTCACTCCCCAGGGGACCTTTGAAGCAGTTGTCCCTGCTTGTCAGGATCACAGGTTCCTGAGCAGCTGTCTGAGCCGGGTGGGGAGCCACCCTGCTGTTTCCTAATCACAAACCCCTGACCCAGTGGGGGCTCCTGCAGGGCTGGGTGGAGAGTGATTTCCAAGTGCAGAGACAAAAGGAGGAAGGGAGGAGGGGCAGGAAGAGAGAATTCTTCCCCCTTCCAGGAGCTGCAGTCACCTCTGCCCGGAGTCTGCGGGTGACTGCCACAGACTTGCAGGTGTTGAGAATGGCACGGTGTGAACAGCAGGGACCTTCACGTTGGGGATCTGGACAAGCAAGGGACTAAGTCAAAATACCAGGGAAAGGCCCAGCTCCTGGATTCAGAGCCTGTCGAGGTGGCATTTGATCCCTTCACCCTTGGGGAGAGCCCACGTGAAACTGGCCATGTCTTCCAAGCAGCATAGCAGAACCTCTGTAACTTGACCACCCAGGGACTGTAACAAACATGTCAACAGACAGAGGTGTCAACACAAGGAATGAGGCCTAGAACTGATTCGTGCATGTGGGACACGTCTGGTCTTTGAAAATAAGACCAAGTGACAGAGGAGGCCAGTGTGGGGAGACGATCGGCTGCAGAGGTGTGCCTGCATTTCGTCTGGTCATGGCTGGGCTGTCCTTTCTCTCCTCAGTCTCCCAGGATGATATTTGCAGCCTTTGTGGTGCCACAGTCTGCAAGCCTGTTCCTGTCACCTGTCACATACCTCAAGGTATGGCACATACTGTGGGGCCCTGTCTGGAGCCTTCCACCAGGCAGCACATCCATGCCCCAGCTCTGAGGGGGACACACTTACGCCCCCACTGCCTTGGGCATCAGCCAGTCCATGGGAGGAAAGGTGGTTACACAGGGGTCTTGCAAGTTTGCAGAGCTTGAGTCACACACTGGTGCTGGGGAGGGACTGCGGGGTCTGACACACTGTTCCCTCACTGTCCTCTCTTCACCCCACAGGGAAACACAGGGCAATGTGCCGTGCGGTGGGCCCTGGAGCCCCCACGTCCCCCTGTCTGAGCTCCTGTGCTGCCACCCACGTGACAAAGGGTCTCAGCCACGTGCAGAGCAGCCGCCACATGTAGCTGAGGCCACGTGAACTCAGGGCCACATCTTTAGGTCTGTGCCTTGCCGCATTCTGAGACTGTGCTCTCATTAACTGAGAACACCATCTCACTGAATAAGTAAATCATGTCGTGACTGAAGGGCGTGGACACGGGGCACAGACAGGTAAACAGCCGCTCCCTGAGGAAAGCTGCCTCTACCGGGAGAATCAGCCCCTCAGGTCCCAGGCCTTCTTCTCTGCTCCCCTCTTCAGTGACTACCATACATTTGGGGGCTTACAGAGTGCCCCTCTCCTCCACAGCCTCCGGCCTCCCCCTCGCTCACTCTGATTCCCTTGGGTCTTCACAGAGCATTGTTCCGTTTGTCGGAGGCTTCCTAGAACAAGTCTCTGAGTGATGCGTGCTTCTCACGGCATCGCACGGTTACAGATTCATCAATAAAATCCAATTCCACGGTCCAGCACTTGCTCTGGGCGAGTCAGAGATGTGTTTTATGAGCACCCGGGACCTCTGCTCCACTAGTCAAGGTCGGGGCAATTAGGAATCTGAGTGTAAGCGCTCTGCGTTTGCCCATTTCCACTCTGAAAACGCATCCCATATTTTCTAATCTCTCACCTTTAACTCATGTAGTTTTGTTAATGAAAACAGCTAAGTTCATTCCAGTGAGGTATTTGGAGGTGGCAAAAAGCAAAGAGATGAATGAAACAAAATGAATGGCCCCCAAACAAACTTCAAGTATAAAGGAAAAGCTAAAACATGGCAAATGAGTGGGGGAAACGATATTAATATAACAGTTGACAAGCTTTTAATATAAAGATCCAGAAAACAGATGCTACAGACTTTTCAACCACATACAATCTCTGTCACATGCTCTTCTCCTGTTATATATACATAGATCCTTATGTGTGTATATTTTACATTTATATATATTTATATACATATATATAATCTTTTAAAAAATATAAAAACCAATCCAGGCATGGTAGCACATGCCTATAGTCCCAGCTGCTGGGGACACCAAGGCTGGATGATTGTTTGAGCCCAGGAATTGGAGACTGCAGGATGCTATGATCACACCTGTGAATAGCCACTGTGCTCTCGTCTGGGCAACACAGAGAGATCCTATTTCTTAAAAACCAAATATCTCTCTCTCCCCTCCCATTATACACACACACACACACACACACACATTCTGTTTCCATGCCTAGCTCAGGTCAAAATTGTATTCTACCCATGACCCATTGTTATCTATATAAATTAAAATTGAAATTAATCCTTATGTATACATATGAATATACATTCATCTAAGAAGAAAATAGAAGAGAATATAGTATTTGTCTATGAGACAGGGAGATTGAGAATAAGGAATGATTTCTCAGAAAAGGCCCCAAAGTCACAATCATAAAGAAAAAGATAGCTCCATTTGACTACCTCAAAATATAGGGCTTCTTAATGACAAACGGTTGAAAAATAAGAATTCCATTTCCAACAGTACAGCGGACTAAATTCTCTGAATGAATGCTTTCGTCCTCAGTGAAAACAGCTAAAAATGCAGATTAAAATGTTAAAAACGTATACGTAAATGTATTGATGTTCTAATTAAAAGATAAGAAATAGTTAAAAGCCAAGAACCAAGAGAAAAGTGAACCCTGGAAGGTAAGACCACTTTCCCTCTGAGGGTGTTTGCTAACCCAGATGAGCTGACCTTCCTTTTCTGTGCTCTGCTGGACTACGGGGTGCAGGACTCAAACCCCAGAACGTATCACCCTGAGAGCCAAGCCAAAGACACAACCTCCACTCCTGCACAACAGTGAAACCTCAGAAGGTCATCCCTCAGTATTTGGGTAATACAAAGAAATACCCCACCACCTGCTCAGGGGACATTAAAAAAAATAAAATAAAACACTCCCAACTCAGATCTCACCACTGAGTGAAAGGGAAGATGTCTCTTCTGTTCACTGTCCCCTCATGGTTTTGCAACCTGAATTCACACTACACGGGTACCCAGAGAAAAGCCTCAAGTCAAGAATTTCATTGAATGTGGTGTCCTACAGGTGCCCCCAGGCACCTAGCAGAAGCAAAACAAGTATTTACGGAAGAGATCCACCTCCAACCCAAGTCTCAAAATTCCAAAAGTATCAACTCGTTGTCAAAAATTTCAACACAAACAAGGAAATAAGTTACTGTAAGTTAGAGCTAAAATACAGTCAAATGTGCTGCAACTTTTATGTCGGAATTATCAGATGCAAAATATTGAGTGTGCTTTGTAAAAAAAAAAAAAAGATTGACGATAAGACTAAAATGACAAGAGACTATAAAAACCCTCCAGTAGCCGGCACAGTGGCTCAAGCCTGTAATCCTAGCACTCTGGGGTGGCCAAGGCAGGTAGATTGCCCGAGCTCAGGAGTTCAAGACCAGCCTGAGCAAGAGTGAGACCTCATCTTTAAAAATAGCCAGGTGTTGTGGTGGGCACCTGTAGACCCAGCTACTTGGGAGTCTGAGGCAAGAGAATCGCTCAGGAGTTCAAGACCAGCCTGAGCAAGAGTGAGACCTCATCTTTAAAAATAGCCAGGTGTTGTGGTGGGCACCTGTAGACCCAGCTACTTGGAAGTCTGAGGCAAGAGAATCGCTTAAGCCAGTGGTTCTCAACCCGTGGGTCTCGACCCACAGGAACCGCATTAAAGGGCTGTGGCATTAGGAAGATTGAGAACCACTGGCTTAAGCCCAAGAGTTTGAGGTTGCTGTGAGCTATGATGTCATCGCACTCTACCTAGGGTGACAAAGTGAGACTTGGCCTCAAAAAAAAAAAAAAACTTATCAAGATTTGCAAAACAATTCAATGGAGCCTTTTGGAAATAAAACTCACTAGACCAGTGAAAGTGAAGGGAGCGTAGGTCAACTGAGAAGCCAGTGCAATAGGTCAGGGGCTTCTGGACAAGATGGCATAATAGGAACCAGATTTACCATCCCGTACAAGACACTGGACAAACGTACAAAACACTGGTTTTCAGGAAACTCACCGTCAAGCAATGATGGCAGTGATTGCTGACACAAGAGGGACAGGTGAGGTGAGTCTGATGCTGCCTCAGCTTCTTGATGGAGAAATTCTCTAGGTCTGGCACCATTTGTTGGAAAAATTTTATCTTCTCTGGTGAATTTCCTTTGAGCCTTTATCAAAAGTCAATTCTCAATATGTGTGGTTGGTTTCTGAACCCTCTGTTCTATTGACTTATTTGTCAATTTCAATGCAAATACCACACTGTCTGGAATACTTTAGCTTTATGGTAAGTCTTCAATCCAGGTGATATAACCACGTTAGTGTGATATTTGCACTAAAATAGAAAAATAGATCAACAAACGTGCTAAAACAACTAGCTATAACCACATGTAAAAATAAGCACTTTCGGCTCAGCGCCTATAGCTCAACCGGCTAAGGCGCCAGCCACGTACACCTAAGGTGG
>NW_003852418.1:18929072-18994322 GCF_000181295.1 Otolemur garnettii | reverse complement strand
CTCACTTGAGCCCAGGAGTTGGAGGTTGCTGTGAGCTGTAATGCCACGGCACTCTACCCAGGGGGACAGCTTGAGGCTCTGTCTCAAAAAAAATAAAAATAAAAATAAAAATAAGCACTTTCATCCATACATCATACCATATACATGTATAAAAATTAAGCAAGAATAGATTATACACCTAAATATAAAAGCTAAAAGTATAAAATTTTAGAGAAAAACTTAGGAGAAAATCCTTGCAGCTGTGGTTAGGCACAGATTTTTTTTTTTTTTTTTTTTAGTTATGACACTGAAAACATCAACAAAAGAAAAAAATGATAAATTGAATTTAATCAAAATTAAAGACATCTGCTCTTTAAAAGATGCCAATAAGAGAATAAAAATACAAGCTGCAAATGGAAAGAAAAATATTTGCAAATCACATAGCCAAAAAAAAAAAAAAAAAAACTTATAACCAGAATACATAAAGAATTTTCAAAATTCAATAATAAGAAAACAACTCATTTTTTAAATGGGCAAAAGACCTAAACAGACACCTCGCCAAAGATGACATACAGATGGTAAATAGGCATATGAGAGATGCTCACATCACCAGTTATTAGAGAAAAGCAAATTCAGATTGTAATGAGATACCACGACACCCCTAGGAAAATGACTAAAACCACACCCACTGTCAGCAGGTAAGGAGGGAAGCTGGAACCCTCACACACTCTAGTGGAGACACATGTGTAACCACTTTGGAAAACCATTTGGCAGCTTGTTAAAAAGTTGATGAAACATCTACCACGTGATCCAGGCATTCCATCCCAGGTGTGTAAAGCATATGTTCATAGGAAGACGTATATGTGGATACTTAAAGTCATTTCATTTATGATAGCCCCAAATTGAAACAAGTCAAATGTCTACCAACAAACGAACACATAAACAAATTGTGTCATATCCACCCAATGACATACTATGTAGCAATAAAAAGAATGAATTGTTGATACGTGGGAAAAATGTGAATTAACTTTCAAATAATGATGCTGGGGGGGGGGAATAGCTAGATTTAAAAAAAAAGAAAAAGAAAAAGAGGTATATAACTTTCTGTAGTGATGGAAAACTCATCAGGGGTTACCTGGGGATGGAAAGTGTTAGGTGGGAGGAATTAGAGAGGAACATGAGAAAACTTGGGAGGATGAGAGATGTGTTCATTATCTTGACTGTATTATTGCTTTCACAGAAATATATATGTGTTCAAACTTATTAAATTGTCTATTTTAAATATTGCAGTATTAAAATTCAATTATGCTTCAGTAAAGCTTTACCCCCATAAAAACCTCAGTATATTAAAAAAAAAAAAACTAGTAAAGTTTTGAAGTTAAATCTGAACAAAGTATAGCACAGACAAAGAAAGTTATTAAAAGGAGGAGTGAAGAGGCATGAAAGCCAGAGAAGGTCTCATGTGTCTTATTTCAGTGTTTCAGAGATGTCTTATTTCAATGTTTGAAGAATAAGGGCTGGCAATTTTCTTGGAAAACAATAATCCACAAGTCATAAAAGCCGGATGGATTCCTAGCAGAATAAATAAGAAGCAACGTACGCCTACATACATCAAAGTAAAACTATGGAACACCAAAGAATGAAAAGAGATCTTAAAAGTAGCCAGAGATAAAAGACAGATGAGCAGAGCAGTAGCTGACTCACTGCAAGAGGGGAGCCAGAGGGCAGTGCAATGATAGCTTTGATGCTCAGAGAGAAAACAATTGTCAGACTAGAATCGCGTACCCAGGAAAAACAATTTTCAACAATCATGATGAAATAAATGTATTGCCAGAGGAATAAAAACTGAGAGCGTTCTCATCTCCAGAGGAAATTCTGAAGTAATTGATGCTATAGGTAGAAGATAATAATCCCAGGAAGAAGACTTAATATGCAGGAAAGAATGAAAAGACAGGAGGAGGGCAGTTATGTGGGTACATATACGGAACAACCAAAGAATCTGATAACAACAAACATTTCTCAGCACACGGGGAAAGGGTAAACTCTCACTCATGGGGTGAAACACTCGATAGCAATTAAGATGGATGAATCTGACCTATATACATAGACTTGATGAGATCTTCAGAGACATAATGTTGATCTTAAAAATGAAACTGAAGAATGATAAATTTAGTATGACATTTATATACATACTTTATGGACACAACACAATATTTTAAGTTATCAACGGAGATATTGATTTGCAAAGTATGAACATGAATTGAAATGATTTGTGCCCCAAACAGAAAGCTACATAATTATCCTTTTAGTTTCATTTTTGTTTTCTATACATTAGAAAGACAATATACTGTGTTTCCCCGAAAATAAGACCTACCCCCAAAATAAGCCCTAGCAGGATTTCTATGCATTTGTTAAATATAAGCCCTACCCTGATAATAAGACCTAGTGATGGTTCACATTTCGGCACGGAGTAAGACATCCCCTGAAAATAAGCCCTAGTGTGTCTTCTTGAGAAAAAATAAATATAAGACAGTGCCTTATTTTCAGGGAAACATAGTACAAGGTAATATTACATTAAGACAACTGAAGTGAAAATAGGCAGATGGAGGAAGAAGTAGGATTGTCTGAGGAAAGAACACAAGAGTTAGATG
The DNA here is from genome assembly GCF_000181295.1 of Otolemur garnettii. Classification (NCBI taxonomy): domain Eukaryota; kingdom Metazoa; phylum Chordata; class Mammalia; order Primates; family Galagidae; genus Otolemur; species Otolemur garnettii. The sequence continues at coordinate 18,991,692 of NW_003852418.1, read as the reverse complement.
ATGGATAGATACACAGGTGGGTGGATAGACGGATAGATATCTACATATGTAACATACGTAGGTGGGCAGATGGATAGTGTAGTAGGCAAACTAACTGACCCAAAGATGTCCAGGCCCACCCAAATGTCCAGAGTCTTTGAATATATTACCTTACATGGAAAAAGGGGCTTTGCAGATGTGATGGGGCTTCAAGATCTGGGATTATCCAGGTGAGCTCGATCTAATCATGAGTCCTCAAAAATGAAAGAAGCAGAGATTGGGTGGGAGAGGTGAGAATGAAGGAGAAGAAGGAGAGGTGTAAGTGTGAGGAGGCTCCACCGCGCCGTGCTAACTCGGCACAGGAGGGAAGAGCGCCACTGGCTAAGAACCTGGATTCTGCCCACAGCCCAGATGTGCAGGAAGTTGAGCTCCCCGGGAGCCTGCAGGAAGCAATGCAGCCCCTGACACTGATTTTAGCCCAGGGAGACCCACCCTGGACTTCTATGTACAGAATTGTAAAGTCATAAATGTGTGCCATTTGAAACAACACACAAAGTTTGGTGTAGAAAACTAATACAGACAGACAGGCAGATAGAACTCTGCATCAAAGAGAAGTTTTTCTGTCTGGTTATCTGCAAAGCCAATCTTTAGAAAATAGATCCTATGATGTGACTGCCTTCGGTCATAAATTACCATATGAAAAATAAATGGATTTCAACATATGCAGTCCTTTTGAAGAGAAAAAAACATGTTCTGTGCCTCCTAGCCTGCTGAGAGCCTCCTGAACAGGGACTCTGAAGCACATCTAGAATTGAGGGTCACCTTCCAGTATCTTCCCAACACTAGCACTCAGAATAGGAGACCGAGTCTGTGTCTCTGAAGATTCGCCAAGCAAGGAGAATTGGAGATACTATTTCTTCAGGAAGCTCTATCATCTAACATGCGACTTCATCACCAGAAAATTAATTAAATTTGATACTTCATGTGGATCAAACAAATCGGTAGCCTCCTTTATTAAATCTTTGCAGGCCAAATGCTGCCCAACTGGTGGCTTAATAAGAAATTTGTCTTTAAAGAAAGCCCTTCCCCTGTACAGCCAGTGTCATATTTTCTTATAAATCATTTCCCTAATCAAAGACGTGCCCCAGACGTTAAAAGCACAAGTCTCAGCAACTGCTAAAAACTTTCTAGTGTGACGATGGGAGGTGATAATGGAAAACGCTGGAATCCTACTTCTACTAAACGGTTAGCCTTGGAAAACCCTTCATTGCAGACACACCCTAGGTAGCGTGACCTCCATGAGTCTTATCTTTCCTTTACAGTGTGGGTAGAACCTGTAACTTTCTTCCAACTAATGAAATATGACAAAGGTAAAGGTTCTGTGTTTATGAGATTAAAGTCCCTAATCAAGGTGGATCATCTTAGGTGGGCCTTACCCAATCAGGTGAGCCCTTTAGAGGTAAGTTTTGAGGTCAGGCATTTCAGACATCAGAGATACCGTCTCCACTGTTAGATTTTACAAAGTAAGGGGGCCATGCCTCAGAAACAACTCCTGCCAACAACCTGAGGAGTCTTGGGAGCAGATCCTCCCTAGCTGACCTTCTGGGTGAGACTGCAGCCCAGCGACACCTTGGATTAGCCCCACGAGGCCTCAGCAGAGAATGCACCTGTAGCCCCAGCAGATCCTGTAAACTCAGGCTCCTGAAGGCATGTGGGGTGGTGCCAACAGATCACCAGAGTACGCTGGAAATGGAGACTCATAGGCCATGCCCCAGACCTGCCAGCACCAAAGGGAAACAGCAGGTGACCAAAGTGCCCAGTCCAGGCTAGGGAGCATGACCTGCTATTTCAAACCGGGGTCCTCAGGGAGGTGGTCTGACCTCTCTATTAATGCCATCCCCCTTATGGGGTCCTTGTAGGATCTAACCAGACAGCACATGCAGCAACACAATTAGTCCCCTGCCTGGCACATCTCCAGCTCTCAGCAACGTCAGTTCCGGAGATGGTGCCAGCAGACAGGGGGACTAAAGAGGAGATGTCCTCACCAACCTCCAGGTGCTGAGCACCTGTGGGGGAGGGGCAGGAATCCACTTTGCCTCTTGAAGGATATTTAGGCTTTTTAGATAAAATATCTACAGTAGGGAGGGAAGGGGACAACCACTCCAAGAGAGGAGAAGGTTGAGAGCCTGAATGTGGAGGATAGATGCATCAGTGACCTGGGTGCAGAGTGTGGCATAGGGAATGGGGCCAGGGCAGGGGCAGTGTCACACCACATCCAGTGGGAAAGGAGGAGGAGGTTACAGGAACAAGAACATAAAGCTTCTGGGGCAGATGGGGTGGGGGCTGGGTAAAGAATCTCTCTGTTAACTTCTGGGTAATGGGCAGCCTGAAGGGTTTTGAGCAAAGGAGCAAAACGATCAAGAATGACATGACCAGAGTGGCATCAGGGTCCTAAGTCCCCCCATTTGTTGTTGGTGCACATGTGCACATGCAAGGGGCAAAGAAGGGTCTGGAAGGGTTGTGGTCCTAAATGCTAACGGTGGTTATCTCTGAGTGGAGAGATTACTAGGGTGTTTTATCATCTTTTCTTTGCTCATCTGTATTGTCTAATTTTTCTGCAAAGGACGTACATTGCTTGCATAATTAAAAAAGCAATAAAAGCTGTAAATAATTAACATGCTCTCTCTTCAGGACTTAAATTGGATGAATGTGTTTTCAACCCAGTTATTTCAAATATTTGCCAGATTCCTGGCCTGAGAAAGGCGCCATTGAAAAACACACAGGTGGTGGGGCTAAGCTGGGCCAACTGACGGGAAACAAATGTGGTCCTTTAATCTGGTCTCTCCACACGCAAAACACGGCCACGGTCCCCGCCGCACAGAGCTGCCTTTTGGATTCCATGTTAAGCAGGTCTTGGAGGCTTCGCCAAATTGCAGGGTGCAATTCCTGAAACCGGGCATGTGTGGAAACGACAGAGGTGGCCGCATGCCCTACCTTTTCGCCGTGATCCTCAGTTTTCTCTGCTTGCCGCTCCCACGTGACATCTTGCCCCTCCTCCGAGGCAGTCCTTTCTTCCCTTCTGGCTCAGACACTGGGTCCTGGGACATCACCCCTGGGACTATCGGGTAGGAGAGCTGAAAATACCAGGCATGTTGGCATCATATTGCTCAAGGCCTCACAATGGGGACAACCCAGAAGGGTTCTCTGTCTACAGAAATCAAGGAACAGAAATGCTGTGTGGACAAACAGCCTGAGCCCCTGGGAGGTGCCAGCCAGGTAACTGCAGAGCATGCCTGGACAAAACCTTCTGAAACTCCGCCTGTGCTGGCTCTGCACAGGCCCAGAAACACCACCACCAGCTCTTTTTCCCACCTCCCCAGAAGGAGGGCTAAACTGTGGGACCCCGCATTGCAGTCTCAACACATTCTTAATGAACCCGCCGCTCTCAGGTGAAGAAAGCAGCTCCCCCACCTTCAGGCTCCCCCTGGGGAAGACAGAGAAGCTTCAGGGCTCTGGAGTCCAGGCCGAGTCATTCATTATCTAGTAGGGGTACAGCTGGGGCCCCAGGACCCTTCTTGGCTGGGCTAGGGCCTCAGTTACAAAATCCAGTGCATGGACTTGCCCTCAATGAAACTACAAACTTACCATCTAATGACCAGTAAGGACACTCACATTTCCTTCCTATCACCGTTCCTGGGAACCTCAGAGGTAGGTTTCTGCCCAATCACAGTCATTATTTGTCCAAAGCCCCTGTTATAAGGCCTTTTTTTTTTTTTTAATTTTTTGGCAGTTTTTGGCTTGGGCCGGGTTTGAACCCACCACCTCCAGTATACGGGCTGGCATCCTACTCCTCTGAGCCACAGGCACCACCCAGGGACCTTCTCCTTCTAAGAGTGTTTTGTTTTGTTTCTGTCTAAGGCCTGCCTCTCAGTAGGAGTTTCTGATTTACAATCTCGATTACCCAGAAAGCGCTCCTCTGTGGTAGAGTGTTGCGTTTTCCTTTTTGCCTTTGTTACCAGGAAGCTCAGTTAAATATTATGTCTGGTTATGAACGATATCCAGAGCAGAGGTTCTCAAACTGTGGGTCAAGACCCCTTTGTAATAATGAAAATACATTACAGCATTAGGAAGGTTGAGAACCACTGATGTAGAATCTCAGTTACAATAATTCTTCTTTGAGATTTATTTTTGGGGGACTTTCTTTTGCTTTTATCTGAATTTTTGGCCTCGATTCTTTCCCACCCTAAATGTAGTAGCCCCAACCTCCCCTGGGAACAAGCTGAGCAAATATAATGAACACCGAGGGACAGCTTCACACTTTACCTCCGCCCGCCAAGCACCTCTCTCAGCCCCAGGCGTTGGGCAAAGCTGGGCATTACCTTGGATATCTGGGCTGGCCTTCCTTCTCCAGGCCTCATCCGGGCCCATCCTCTGTTGTTCGAGGGCAGGGCGTCAGGACCCTCATCCTGGAGACTGCCACCTGGGCAGTGCAGGGCCGAGTACATGGATGCCAACTTCCCCTTCTGCTCCATGGGCAGAGGAACGCTGCGTCTCAAGCAACACCATGTAAGCCGGGGCTCAGCCTTCAGTGAGGGGAAGGGGCTCTGGGCCCTGCAGCTCCTGGGAGTCCCTGAGTGGGAAGACAAGGCCAGCTCGGGCCAGCTGGGGGACACAGCCTGGGGCCGGGGTTGAGCTCTGATGAAGGAGCCAGGCTGGAGGGGACAGCAGGGACTAAGCCCTGCCAGAGGCCCTGAAAGAGGGTCTTCCAGAACACCCCCAGATTCCCAGCTAGGCACCCAGGGACTCGAGACAGCCCCAGAAGGCCTGGCCCTTGGGAGAGTACCGCCCATACAGAGGTGATGAATTACATGGGTCTCACCCTCCCTGACCTGGACTGTGGGGGCCTCACATGTGGGGGTGGGTGGGCAAGAGGTGGTCTCCCTGGGGGCCCCTGAGGCTGGGCCAGGGGACAGAGAGGTCCCAGGGCCTGATTTAACAAAGGATACCTCTTCCTCAGGCTGCCTAGTCCTGCAGAGAATACCCTGGCCTTGCCCAGGGCCCTGGGGAACAGGCAGTGGAGATGGGGGCTCTGTCTGAGGTAACCTGAGCAGGTACTTGGGGGAGAAGGCATTGTCTGCTGCAGTGGTGAGGACACCAGGAGCTTGAGGCTGGGAAGTTGGTGGGGTTTGATGCCCGGGGGCCATGGTTGCAGAATGCCACAGGGACACCTGGTCCTTCAGCCCTATTTGCTTTGGGACAACAGAAGCAACTCCAGAGGAGGCTCCAGAGGACTCCAGGGGCTCCCCTGCCTGCCGGGTTCTCTGGTGCTCCCCCAGGTCGATATCCTGCTCCTGGGAGGTGGCTTGTGCAGATCCCCCTGGGGCCTCTGCCCCCACTGGCTCTGGTGGTTCCCAGCTGCCCGGCACCTCCACCTTCAGCTTCTTCTTCTCCGAGGGGAATAGGTCTTCCTTGGGGCCACCACTGGGCTGTACAAGGACCGTTTGTGCCCAGGCACAGGTCTCCTTCACACCCCCACCACCTTGCGTACCACCTTCTAGCTCAGGGTCTGGCAAACTCTGTCTGGGAGCCTCTAGGTTATCCCCTTTAAAAGTGGCAGGTGCTGGAGGTGGCTGCTGCCCCAGTTCCTGCCTCCCATTTGGAGGAAGCAGAGAGTTCTTGCTGCCCAAATAGGGGACATCTCTGTCACTGAGTGTGGGGGATGACACAGCCCTGTCCACCCTGGGCTGGTCACTGTCTCCTTCTCTGGCCTCAGTCTCCCTCTGCTTAGGGGGCTCAGGCACCAAGGAGGCCTCTGTGGCCTGCAGGCTTCCCCAGGGCTCTGGCCTGGCTCCTCCGGAGATATTCCCAGGGTCATCGACGGCCGCAGCCTTTTCCTGTGGAGGAAGGTCCAGTTCTGTCCCACTGCCCCCTCTCACCTCCCTGGCTCTCTTGCCTGCCTGGGGGCTGGCCTTTGTTTTCTGGTAGATTCTCTTGAACGTCTCCTTTCCATACACTTGCCACTTCTCCTGGGAGAACAGCTTCAGCCTCCTCTGGCCACATTTCTTGCTGGCCCCTCTGCCCTTGCCAGCTGCCCCCTCCCCGGGGGCGGTTCTCTTTCCATCCTGGTCCTCTGTGGGGCCTGGGGCCTCTCCAGGGGACGTCCATGGCAGGTCTTCCACAGCAGCCTGTCTGACCAGGGCTCGGGGGTGTCCACTGGCGACTTCGGCCCAGGTCAGCCCTGAGCGGCAGCCGAGCCTGGTGGGGGTGAGCCTGGGGCTCAGGGGCTTCTGCGTCCTGGGACAGGCGTCCCGGGTGCCCAGTGGCTCCCGCCACGTCCTGCAGCCCTCAACAAAAGGCAGCGAGTTGCTCCTGGTGACCGGGACGCACTCCACGGTGCTAGAGAGCTGGGTGGGGACGGAGTGGAAGAAGAGGGGCCGCGCGGTGTCTGGGGGCGTCCAGGTGGAGCGCGCAGCCCCAAGGGCGGCCCTCCTGCGGCCAGGCTCGGGGGCGCGGATGTCGAAGTGGAAGGAGTCCTTGTAGGTGTAGGGCAGTGGCAGGTCGATGCTGCCCTGCTTGCACAGGCCGGTCTTGCGGGGCCGCACGGTGTCCAGCTGGGCGTCGTCCACCACCGCCTGGTTGTGGGAGATGAGCCGGGCGATGCGCTCCTCCAGACGCCTCTTCTCCAGCTCCAGCCCGGCCGGCCGCGCGCTCCCCAGCGCCGGGCCCACCTCACCCTCCGACTCGGCGCTGTGCTCCGACAGGCTGTGCAGGGGGCTGGGGGGTGCCGGCGGCTGCTCGGCGCTGTCGGAGCGAGACAGGTACCCCGAGTCGGTGCTCTCACACTTCCTCAGCCGGCCCTCGGCCGCCTTGGCTTCCCAGGGCTTCTCGGACGACGTGGCCTGCTGGCGCTGCAGCAGGCTGGGCTTTCCGCCCGCAGGAGACTTCTGTTCGAGCAGCTTCCGCCAGGGTTGGGAGCCGGCCACAGGGAGCCCGGGGGGCACAGTGAGGGCAGAGTCCCCGGGAGTCTCTCGGTTGGCAGATGCAGACCCCGGGCAGGGAGCAGCGTCTGTCTTCACATCTAGGTTCTTGGCAACAAGGAACACTCCAGCGCCCGGAGAAAGAGGCCCCTCAGATGCGCTCTCATCTAGCCTCTGACTTCGGCTTTCCCCGCTGCCCTCTGGTCTGGTGGTCTCTCCAGCCTTGTCCCCCTCTTCCAGGAGGCCGCCCCCGCCCCCCTCGGACTCCGAGGACAGCCGGGAGTTGTTGAGGTGTGTCTGTGTTCTCCTGTGCTTGTACAGATTGCTCTGGGTCTTGAAGGCGATGCCACAGGTGGCACACGGGAAGGGCCTCTCCCCGGTGTGGGACCGGATGTGCTTCTCCAAAACGCTGGGCTTGAGGCAGTCCCTGCCACAGTGCGGGCACAGGTGCTTGCCGGCATTCCGCAGCTTGCCCGGGCTGCCCAGCGGGGGTCCCAGGCCCGGAGACAGGACGGGCAGAGCGCCCACGATGTTCACCGTCAGCGCTGGGGCCGCTGGCTTCCCCACCTGGGCAGGGCCAGGCCCTTCAGGCCGCAGTAGGGGGCCAAGGATGAAGGGCACACTGCCTCGGTCCAGGCTGCCTGTCACTACGGGGGCGCGGGGCTGGAGGCCCCCAGGAGGCATGGTGTGGTACAGTGGGATGGGCAGGGCCTTCAGGAACACGGCGGGGGCCAGGCCTTGCTCCGGAGGCAGGATGACAGGGCCCAGGGTCAGGCGAGATGAGGCCTGGCCACCAGGGGCCCCAGGGTGGCCAGGAGTGGGAGGTGGCTGTTCCCTGGCAGGAGGTGCAGGGCAAGCAGGTTCTGGAACCTCCATTCCACACCATCTGGGCAGCCCAAGATGCCGGACAACCTGCAGGCAACAAGCAGACTTTACCATGGGCACCACTATTCTCTCATCAGTAAAGTCTTCCCTACCCAGCATTTCATCACCCCACTGAAGCCTCACGACAATCCCCCAAGAAAGTATTCTCATGCTCAAATTGGAAAAGGGGAAACTGAGGCTTAGAGAACAGAAGTGATTTGTCAGGCAGCTGATACACAACAAAGCAGGATTCTGACCCAGGTCCATCTGAATCCTGTCTCTCATTTAACGTGACCACAGGGCACTCCTGATTCTTGTCCTCTACATAGGTCCTTAGCAGATTTGTCAGGGTCATGCCCTGACACTGGCACAGCACCCCATGCAAAGAAGGCATTCAGCAAATGTGAACTTCATGAAAAGGAAAAGCCGGGCAGCTAGTCCAGGTCCTAACATCCATAGTGATTTCATACAAGTCCCTTTCCTTATCTGAGATCCAGTTTCCCGGTCTATAAATGGATAAGGAATCAGGTCCAGGCCACTCTGGTGCTCTGAGTCTCTGTAACAGGAGGAAAACTGTAGGGAAAAAACTGGCCCAAGGGAGGGTTTGCCAGATTTAGGAAATAAAAATCCAAGACTCAAAGTTAAATTTGAATTTCAGACAATAATGCAAAATTCTTTAGAGTATATCCCAAATATTGCATGAGAATTACTTTTAGTGTAAGTATATCCCAAATCACACATGAGTCATGCTTATGTGAGACCCAAACTAATTACCTCAAGTCACAAGTCAAACTACCTCCTTTTGCTGTTTATTCAGGACATTAGGCCGCCACATACCAAGGACCTTATCATACCTAGGTGTTATAACCCACATCCTGACCCCCTCCCCTTGTCCCACTAGCCCCCTTGTGCACTCAGCCCACATCCTGACCCCTCCCTCCCCTTTTTGCACTCGCCACTCTACTCTGCACTCGCCCCACTTGTGACCTTTATCCTTTCCTTCTCATTCGCTCACCTGAGACAAAGAGGACTTGTCCCTGAGCCAATCAACCCTGAACACGACCACCCTGTACCTGTCAGTTTAAGACAGACATGGTTTACCTACCAATAAGGGAATGGGGTGGGATGGTCTAATGGGAGGGAAGAGGGTAAGGTATAAAGGAATTGTCTGAATAGTCTGTAAGGGCTGTTCCTGCTTTTTCTTAAAGGGCAGCCCAGGCTCTGAGCTTGAATAAAATTCCTCATGCCTTTGCAGCGATGTTCGGACTCTCAGAGTGGTGCTTGAATTGAGTCTGGGGGTTAACACTTATACTAAAACACTGTGCATTGTTTACCTGAAATTCAAGTGTAACTGGTCACGCTATGATTGATCTAGTAACACCACTTCTTCAGCCTCAAGTCAAGGCTTAGGTCTTCACTCAAATATGGAACCTCCAAAGCCCCTTTTAGACCCAAATAGAACAAAATTGGTTCCCTCTAAACCAAGAGCAGGGCAGGTAAGCAAGAGAGGCCCAGCTATGTTCTTCAAGTCACAAAGAAAAAGCCAGATGCAGTCGGGAAATTTTGGACAGGCTAGAGGATCAGGGGTCCCCAGATCCGTTTTTCCATTCCCTAGGAGCTCCATGAGCACTCTTCACCCATCCCCAACTCAGCTCCCCAAGGGCAAAGTCCACATCCCCACCTTTAGCAGCAAGGTGGTCTAAGTAGGGTTATGCTGGAGCCAGCTCGGACCACTGTCACTGGCTCAAGAAGACTGATTGTCAACTTTGTAGGAATTTTGCTAGTCAGTTGTTAAACACAGCCATAATTAAAAGTTTAACTACATAAATTTACAATTAAATAATTATATTAAAACTAAGATAGATACTACAGGGTGGCACCTATAGCTCAAAGGAGTAGGGTGCTGGCCCCATATGCTGGAGGTGGTGGGTTCAAACCCAGCCTTGGCTAAAAACTGCAAAAAACAAACAAACAACAACAACAACAAAAAACAACAAACAAAAAAAAAAAAACAAAGATACTACACCTGGATATCTGCAAAAGAAGTTGGACCCCTATGTCATACCATATAATAAAAATTAATTCAAAATCAGCCACAAACCTAAATGTAAACACTATACTACTCCTAGAAGAGGAAATAAGGTTAAATCTTCATAACTTTTAGATTTAGCAAAACATTTTAAAGATATGACATAAAAAGTACAAGCAACTAAAAAAAGAGAGAAATTTGACATCAAAATTGAAAACATTTGTGCATCAAAGGACACAAAGAAGTGAAAAGACAATCCACAGAAGGGGAGGAAATATTGGGAAATCATGTATATAGTGTGTAGATACAGAATATATAAATAACTCTTACAATGCAACAGGAAAAAGACACATAGCCCAATTTAAATGAGCAAAGGACTTGAATAGACATTGCTCCAGGGCAGATCTACCAATGCACATCAAAAGATGTTCCATCCCATGAGTCACTGGGAAAATGCAAGACCACAATGAGCTATGACTTCACACCTAGTAGCACAGCTATTGTAATAATAATAATGAACTGAAATAACAAGCATTGGTGAGGATGTGGAGAATTTAGAACCCTTAGGCAAGGCAAGTGAGAATATAAAATGATGGAACCACTTTGGAAAATAGTTTGCCACTACCTCCAAAGGTGAAACGTGAAATTACCATATGACCCAATAATTTTGCTGTGAAGTATATACCCCAAAGAATTGAAAACAGGTATTAAAACAAAAATATGTCCATGAATGTTTATAGTTGCTCTAGTCAAAACAGCCAAAAGGTAGACATGACACAAATGTCCACACAATCAAATGTTACTTGGCCATGTAAAGGGAGTGTTGATAGATGGCACAACAAGGATAACTTTGACAGTACTATACTCAGTGACGGAAGCAGACGTGAAAGATCACAGGCGGTATGATTCCACGTGTATGAAAAACCTGAAACAGGCAAATTCCTAGAAACAAAACAAAGGAGAGTGGTTTCCAGAGAGCGGGACAGAATTTGGAGGGACTCCTTAACTGGGCTTTCCTCTTGGAGTGGTGAAAATGTCTGGGAACTAGATGAAGGTGGTGTGCACAAAACTATGAATGTACTAAATGCCACTGGATTGTATGTTTTAGTTAAAATGATGATTTCACTGTTCTGTGAAATTTTACCTCAATTTAAAATGGGCACTGTCTCAAAAGAAGAAAAAAAGGTACTGCCTTCAGTGCAATGCTCTACCTCCAAGGTAAACTCACCCAGAAATTTTTGAACAAAACCCAACTTCCACAATGGTGAAAGGATTAAAAATGTCCATTGGACATCCAAAAATCATGACACCCCAAACACAACCAGACTTATCAAGTCTCTCAATTAATCTGAATGATTTAAGTTGTCCTCCAAAGAGGCACAGGCTGGATGAATGGATACATTAACTCAGACCAGATATCTGCTGTATACAAGAATCTCATCTTACCTTAAAGGATAAAAATAGACTTGGGGTGAAGGGACGGACTTCACTCAGGCAAATGGAAACCAGAAAAAAGCAGGGATTGTAACTTTAGTTGCAGATACAGTTGGCTTTAAACCAACAAAGATAAAGAAAGATAAGGATGGTCACTACATATTTGTCAAGGAAAACACCCAAATGAAGACATTTTGATAATTAACATTTATGCACCATACAAGAATGTTCCTCGATTTATAAAGCAGACCCTGATGGATATGCACAACTTGATATCTTCCTGCAATATAATAGTTGGAGATGTTAACACCCCTTTGACAGTTTTGGACAGATCCTCCAAGAAACTAAACAAAGAAATATTAGACTTAAACCTGACCCTAGAACAAATGGACTTTACAGACCTCCACAGAACATTTCACCCTAATAAAACTGAATATACATTTGTCTCATCAGCCCACAGATCATCCTCCAAACAAGATCATATCCTAGGACACAAGTCTAACCTCAGAAAATTTAAGAGAATAGAGTTTATTCCTTGTATTTTCTTGGACTACCATGGAATAAAAGTTGAACTCAACAGCAACAGGAATCTTCATACTCGGGGTCATGAAAACCAAATAATCTTAGGCTGAATGATAACTGGGTCAAAGATGAGATTAAAAAGGAAATCACCAAATTGTTGGAACAAAATGATAATGAAGACACAAATTATCAAAACCTGTGGGATACTACAAAGGCAGTCCTCTGAGGGAAATTTCTAGCACTGGAAGCCTTCATCAAGAAAACAGAAAGAGAGGAAGCCAACAACTTATTGGATCATCTCAAGCAACAGGAAAAGGAAAACCATTCCAACCCCGAGCCCAGAAGAAGAAAAGAAATAACCAAAATTAGGGCAGAATTAAAAGAAATTGAAAACAAAAGAATCATTCAGAAGATCAATGAAACAAAAAGTTGGTTTTTTGAAAAGATTAACAAAATTGATAAACCTTTGGCCAACTAACCAGAAACAGAAAAGTACAATTTCTAATACCGTCTATCAGAAACAATAAAGGAGAAATAACAACAGACACCTCAGAAATTCAAAAAATCCTCAATGATTACTACAAAAATCTTTATTCTCAGAAATATGAAGATCTGAAGGAAATAGGCCAAAACCTAGAAGGACGCCACCTTCCTAGACTCAACCAGAAAGAATTAGAAATCTTGAATAGACCTATGTCAACCACTGAAATAGCATCAACAATACAAAATCTCCCAAAAAAGAAAAATCTGGAACCAGATGGCTTCACATCTGAATTCTATTAAAGTTTTCAAGAGGAGCTAGTACTTATACTATACAACCTTTTCCAAAGCATAGAGGAAGAAGAAATTCTTCCCAACACATTCTATGAAGCAAATATCACCCTGATCCCCAAACCAGGAAAGGATCCAACAAAGAAAGAAAATTATAGACCAATATCATTAATGAATATCGATGCAAAAATATTCAATAAGATCTTAGCAAACAGAATTCAACAACAAAATCAATACCAAAAAAATTATACACCATGATCAAGTTGGTTTTATTCCAGAGTTGCAGGGTTGGTTCAACATACACAAATCTATAAATATAATATTTCACATCAATAAAGTAAAAAACAAAGACCATATGATTCTCTCAATTGATGCAGAAAAAGCCTTTGATAATATACAGCATCCTTTTGTGATCAGAACACTTAAGAAAATAGGCATAGAAGGGACATTTTTCAAACTGATAGAGGCCATCTACAGCAAACCCACAGCCAATATCATATTGAATGGTGTAAAATTGAAAACATTTCCACTCAGATCAAGAACAAGGTGAGGATGTTCACTGTCTCCACTGCTATTAAACATAGTAATGGAAGTTTAGCATACCAATCAGGCAAGAAAAGGCAATCAAGGGTATCCAAATAGGGTCAGAGGAGATCAAACTCTCACTCTTCACTGATGATATGATCCTATACCTGGAAAATCCCAGGGACTCAACTTCAAAACTCTTAGAAGTGACGAAGGAATATAGCAGTGTCTCAGGATACAAAATCAATACTCACGAATCAGTAGCTTTTGTATATGCCAACAATAATCAAGCAGAAAATATAGTCAAGGACTCTATTTCTTTTACAAAAGTGCCAAAGAAGATGAAATATGTGGGAATTTACCTAATAAAGGATCTGAAAGATCTCTATAAAGAAAATATGAAATGCTAAGAAAAGAAATAGCTGAAGATGCTAACAAATGGAAAAACATACCATGCTCATGGCTGGGAATAATTAACATTGTTAAAATGTCCATACTACCCAAAGCAATCTACAGACTTAATGCAATCCCTATTAAAGCACCATCATCATAAAGAACTTGAATAATAATACTTCATTTTATATGGAATCAGAAAAAACCTCGAATAGCAAATACATTACTCAGAAATAAGAACAAATCAGGAGATATCACGTTACTAGACTGTAGGCTATACTATAAATCTATAGTGATCAAAACAGCATGGTATTAGCACAAAAACAGAGAGATAGATCTATGGAACAAAATAGAGAACCAAGAGATGAACCCAGCTACTTATCGTCACTTGATCTTTGACAAACTTCACCTAATGTGCATGATGCAACAGTACATTTCCAAACTATTAAGAAATGAGTATAATTGAAAATGTGTATAATGGATGTGTTACTTAAATCAATGTAAGAGTTTCACATTGTATATCAAAGCAGTACACTCTACCCCATAAATACATCAATGTACAAAGTTATGATTTAATAAAAACTAATAATAAATAAATAAAAACATTTAAAATGAAAAAAAAATAAGATGCAAAAAAACCCCCAAAAGGTACTATCTTTATTGAGTAAAGGTACACAATCTTTTTTTTTTTTAAGTACTTTGAGGCCAGGTGTGGTGGCTCACACACCTATAATCCTAGCACTCTGGAAGGCCAAGGCAGGTGGATTGCTTGAGCTCAGGAGTTTGAGACCAGCCTGAACAAGAGTGAGATTCCTGGCTCAGCACCCATAACTCAATGATTAGGACACTGGCCACATACAACAGGGTGGTGGGTTCAAACCCAGCCTGGGCCTGCTAAACAAAAATGGCAACTACAATGAAAAAATAGCTGGGTGTTGTGGCAGGCACCTATAGTCCCAGCTGTGTGGGAAGCTTAGGCAAGAAGATCTTTTAAGCCTAAGAGTTTGAGGTTGCTGTGAGCTGTGACATCATAGCACTCTACTGAGGGTGACATACTGAGATTCTATCTCAAAAAATAAAATAAATTTTTTTTTAAAAAGTGAGATTCTCCATTTCTACTAAAAATAGAAAAACTACCCAGGTATTGTGGTGGGTGCCTGTAGTTCCAACTACTTGGGAGGCTGAGGCAGGAGGATTGCTTAAACCCAGGAATTTGAGGTTGCTGTGACACCACAGCTCTCTACCCAGGGCACAGAGTGAGACTCAGTCTCGATAAATAAATAAATAATAAATACTTTGAGCTGTTATGACAAAAACATCCTAGACTGAGTGGCTAAACAACAAACATTTCTCTCAGTTCTGGAGACTGGAAATCCAAGATGAGGTACCAGCAGATTCAGTGTCGTGTCTGCTGAACTTCGAGGTTCAGAGACAGTGTCTCCCTCCTCCCTGTGCCCTTCTGTGGAAGAAGAAGGAGGAAAGCTCTCTGGATCTCTCTTACGGGTGCGCTGATCCCATTCGGAAGGCTGTGCACCATTTGGAAGGCTCTGCCTCTTGAGCTGATCACCTGCCAGCTTGAATCCCATCACGTTGGGGGTGAGGACTTCAACAGAGGAATTGGGGGGGATACACACCCAGTTCATAACAGGGTTTTAGGGGTGAGGTGTGACGTTCACACCTCCAGGGTCAGGGATGTGCTGTTCACAGAGTGAACTGTCACAGTTGAGGGAATTGACACCGTAGGAATTGGTAAATGCTACAAATCAGTCTTTAAAAAATAAAAAAATCCTGAAAGTTGGTTTCAACATCTCCTAGCACTACCGTGGGGCAGAAGAGAGGGCAGAGAAGACCATCTCAATCACTCTCTGTCCTTCCCTTCAACCTCTGGTCTCATTATGGACCTCCCAGCACAGAGCCACCTGCAAGAGCCCCTTGCTTCAAAAAGTTCCGAGACCTTACACTTTTTCAAGTGAAGATTTAAAGGCAGAAATCTTTAGAGATTCGTAGGTGGCTACTATCATTCACAGGGCTGATAGGTACGGAGATAAAGTCTCACATGCACCTCAAGATGCTGCGTCTTCTGCACCAGCTGAGGAATTTCAGGATCTTCCCTGGCAGGTGCTTCCCCATCTCACCAGTGAGTAGGCCTGAGACTCAGTTTCCTGGGCTGGAAGAACAGTGTCTTTAAGGACAGAACCACCAAAAGGATCAGATGAAATAATTTACGGGAAAACGCCCAGCGCCGTGCCAGGTGCAGAGTGATAGCTCCATTCACTTGAGTCTTCAATGCTACGCCATAATATTTTGAACTTTTAAGTAATGGTTCCTCCCCCACCCTACTTCCTCCTACCCCTTGTCTCCTCCCCGCTCAGTCAGTCTGGCAGCCTCTGTTCCTCACCTCTGGAGAAAGGATCGTGTCTCAGGCTGGCTTCCCAGTTGAGAAAGGGAGTTCTCTCTGGGAAGTGATCCCAGGAAAAACACTAGCTGGGCAGGGAGGAGCCAGGGTGATGGAGATACGAAGCACGTTTTGTCCATCAAGTCCCCACGGCAGCAGCTGCAGCTTAATACCACTGGGGAACACCAAGAGATGGCCTGCTACTCGTGCCCTGGTCATCCCAGCTAATTCTGCCTCTGGGCCTTAGAAACATTCTGGTATTTCCAGCCCTAAAGGAGCTGGATGGAGCACTCCATTCCCTGAGGCCATCAGGAAGCAGAAGGGCTGGGACCCAGAATATCTCAGCCCAAAGCTCATGTCTAAGAGGGACCGAGGCCGCCTGTAGAGAGCTCAGCCTCAGGATGAATTCCAGAGAGCCCACACAAGGGGGATCTGGGGGACCCTCTCCGGGAGCTGAGGGCCCGACGTCACATGTCTACCACAAACATAAGCCCAACCCCAGAGAAAAACAGAAAAGAAGCCCATGACTGGCCACAACCCAATGGGAGCATCAACGGAGGCACCGGGCTTCAAAGCAGAAACTCCAAGCAGATAGCGCTGGATTCCGACGCACCTGCCACAGTCAGAATTTTCTCTCTCGAAGGCTGTTTTGTGATCACAGCAAAATTGACGCCTTTTAGTAACAGCTGATCCCCGTAAGGGAGATGACGAGGTAACACCTTCCTCCGGGGAGATGGCACTTTTCTCAGGGAAACCTCAGAGGGCCGTAGCTAATTCTGCTTACTCTATATCAAGGAGGCAGCAAGCCATAGTGTCCCCATTGGGCAGATGGGGACGCTGAGGGACGGAGGTGGGAAGGCAGCTTTCCAGAAGGTGCTTCTCTCTGCACGTGTCAGGGAGGGGTCTGGGACGACCACCCAGTCCCCTACACTCAGCCCAGGGCTCACCCTGCTGCTGGCAGATTTCTCATTCACTTCATTCTGTCTGAGTGCAGCTGTCCCAATGTCCCCCAAACCAGTGACATCTTTGGCAAAAATGTACAGCTTTATAGAAGATTGGCTAACAGAAAAGTGGGAGGACCTTGGAAAAGTGACTCAAGGTCTCTTTCTCAGAAACAACCCACCAATGAGGCTGGGTACAAATAGGCTTTCAAACGTCACGTAGGGCCCCAAAGAGATCCCCGCAGAGAAACAGACTGAATGCAAAAGACTAAACTTTTCAAAAGGAACTTGGATGCTGAGACAGCTTTTGAGTTTAAGGTTCCAAAGTTCAGTCCACCCCACACCACCATCACCCCGTCTACGGCACGTGGGGAGGCCTCCCTCCCGGCCATTGCCCCACACAGAGACTATTTTGCTGAAATACCGTTACTTCAAAAGGGGTGCGCAATTACGGAAATGTTTTTAATGCCACTGAACATGGTTAAAATGGTAAACTTTATGTATGTTTTACCACACTTTTTAAGAAGTAAAAAAAAGCAGAGGCAGTGGGAGCTCGATCATTACCCCATGGGTTGAAAACTTACACTCGCACGAAAACCCACATGTGGATGTTGACAGCGGCTTTCTTCATAACCGGGAAGACTTGGACACAATCAAGACGCCCTTCAGTAAACAAACTCTGGGACAGACCAGACCACGGAGTGTTGTTCGGCAATAAAAGAAATGAGACACCGGGCCAGGAAAAGAAACGGGGGAGCCTCCGATGCGTGCTGCCACGTGAAAGAAGCCGGTCCCAGGGGCCGGCAAGGTGTGTGATTCCAACTGCACGACGTTCTGGAAAAGGCAAAACTATGGAACCAGTGAAAAGAGCAGTGGCTGCCGGGCTCGGGGAGGCAGGGACAGGTAGGCTGAGCGTGGGGCACGGCACTGTCACAGTGGTGACTGATCGCTACACGCCGGGCAGAGCCCGTGGCAGACTCCAGTTAATAATAACGTCCCAGCACTGTCCCATTAAGTGTCACAACCGGAGCACACTAATGCAAGATGTCACTAATTAGGGAAGTGCAAGGTTAGGGGCTTAAATTACAGTGGAACATCGGTGCTTTCTCCTCATTTCCCTACAGACCTAGAACTTCTCTAAAAAGAAAAAAAATGGTTCACTTCAAGACAATTTTTTGAATTTAAGCAATTATTTTAAAGAGAGAGACATGTAAAAAGATGTTTCTACTCGCTGGCAAAAAGAAAAGAAAGAAGAAACATCAAAAAAAAAAAAAAAAGTGCCACAATGTCATGTTTTGCCTGTGTGGGGCGGGGAAGCCAAAGAAATAAGTGCCTAAAAAGACCGGTCCCCAATAATCACCCAAAAGGGAAGAGGGAGGGGGAGTTTGTCCCTCACAACCATTCACATGAGTGTGCAGCTGTGAAATGTTTTTAGAGGGAGCTGTGTGTCTGTGGGCCACTGTCTAGGATCTTACACCTTTAAGTGGTTTGGTCCCAATCTTTGGGGAATATCCCTCTAACCTAAGACTTGACCTGATACTCCCTCAGCCTAGATTTTGCACCCCCAAAGCTGGTCCTGAGTGTCCATCTGGGTTTGCCCAAAGAGAGATACTGGCCAGTGAGAGGGTGGGGGATAAGGGTGTCCTGAGGTTGCCTCTGTCCCGCCCCTAAGGCTGCCTTAGCCAGGAGGCCTACTCTAATTGTCCTAATGGTGGTCCCTGCCCCTGGACCCTCAGGCCTGGCCTTGGTAACAGGCCTCACACTTTGTGCACAGCCCCTCCATAAACTCCCCTCAGGGCACACGTAGGTGTGTCAGGACCCAGTGTGCACACAGGGAGTTGTGCCCTAACTTTTATCCAGCCCCAGCAGGGTCTTAGGACTGCTGAGCGTGGGAATGCCTCGTTAGGGCCCCTCCCTCCCCAAAAGCAGGGCCCATCCCCAAGGCCTCCTGGAACCCCTCAGGGCCAAGTATGTGCCCGTTCCCACCACAGTGTCACTCAAGTTAATTTCACGGGTGACAGAATATGTTTTGCTTAAGCAAATGGAGGTAACCGAGCTGGCCAGGAGAGAGTGGACACAGAGGGGCTGAAACAGAAGTTGGTCTCCTGTGATTCCTAATTTCCATACACAAATTAGGTGGGTTCTCTGTGGCTGGTCCACAGTGTGCAGATGTGGGGAGGGGAAAGCTTGGTGTCAGGTTGCCTGTGGCCAGAGGAACGACCTGCCTGCTCTGGTCTGGCGGCCACTGGAAGCCTGGGGTGTCTCCTGGGAAGACACAGAAGCCCCGATGGAGTTTCAGTTCTGCCTCCTGCCCCACTGGGTGCCTGGGAAGGTCTTTTGCCTTTAGGATTTTCACTTACAAAGTGGAGATAAGCGGAGATTATCTACAAGCACGTATCCCAGCATCAGTGCAGAATGGGAGCAATCTCAGGATGATTAATATAATTTTCTCTTTTTCTTTCTCCCCAGCCAATCAGCATTACCTTGATGAGCCAGAAGCATTCTTCTGCTGAAGTTCTGCAGATTGGTGGTGCAGGGAGCTGACCTCCCTGAGACTCGGGTCTCATTTTGTAAAATGACAAAGCAGTGACACCTCCCTGACAGAGTTATGCGAGACCTAAGCTGCCCGAAGGAAAAGGCTGAAAGAATCAATAAATACACGTGAGCAGCTTCCCTCTCCCTCCCACTAACCGGGACCTTTGCCACAGGCAAAGTGAAGGAATATTTTCTCCCAGTACATCCAGGTATACAGTGAGTTAGGTTTTTTTGAGCCATGAGACTCTTTCTGAATCATTCCATTGAGTGGCTACATCACATCAATCACTGACCCAGGGTAGCCCAGTGTCCTGCCCGTGGCCTGGCACATGGTAGGTGCTGAATGAATATTTGTTGAATGAAATGCACCCTTGGATGAGACCGGGAAGGAATGGCCTGTCTCACAGCAGGGTCGGGAAGGTCTCAGGAGTCTAGAGCTCCATCCAGAAACTATCCAGTGATACCCGCCCCCTTTCCCTGACAAAGGAAATAAATAAAAGAAGAAGAAAGAAGAAATCAGCTACAAGCCGTGCCTGGGTGAAAGAAGTTGGAAGATGCTCCCAGGTCCTGCTTCACAGATGGGAAGCAGGGAAGATTAACTTCAGTAAAAACCCCAGTCTGAAAAGGTTCCTCGCTCACCGGGACCCAAGCCTGTTCTGGTGTTTGATTTCTCAGAAACTCCCAAACGTTTACAGAGGAGTCCCCTGTCCTACACATTTAATTCACTCAAATGTAACCGCACAGGTTGGACAAAAAAGAAACAACCACCTCCATTACTTGGCATAGTACGTAGCATCAAGCCAATAAGGAAACTCTGATGGGGGTGGGGGGACTCGGTTCCCTGCTCCCTGCCAGGGCTCAGCCCCATATGGCCCTCCAACCTCAAGTTCCTCACTGCTGAGCCTGAGTCTGGTGTTTTTTAGTACAATTGGCACCAAAAGCTCAAGCTCCTTGCTGCCTCTGTTGATTAAAGGAAATAAAACCAATTTCAGCACCAAAGGAAAGAGTGGCTGAATTGGAGGTGCTAAGAAGTGCTGTGGACAGATTGTAATACCGTAAACCTCCCGTGTCCATGGCCTCTGGAGGGGGGCTCTGCTACTCCCCTCATCAGGATCTGAAGACTCTCTCACCACTGCTCAACTCTGGGCAACACCGTGCAGCTAGTGGGCCTAGATCTCAAGAAACTTGCTTGCTTCTCCACCTCAGCCATGAGAACAAGCCAGGCGAGCCCATGAGAGGGCGAGAAGCCACACATTGAACTGAGCTGAACGTCCTCAGGGCAGCCCTCCTGGTCAGTCAGTGCCCAGCAGATCTGGAAGCTGACCATGAAGACAGAAAACCAACCAACAAAGCCCTGCCTAAAATACTGACCTGCAGAATTTATGAGCTACGTAAGCAGTAGATAAACCGCTACCTTTTGTGGGTGTTTGCTGGAGAGCAAGAGCCAGCTGAATAGTATGACTTCAACATGTTGCCCTCCTGAAGAATTCTAAGGACCAATGGTGATGTTTGCCTGACCAGTGCCTCTTATGGACCACGTCTCCACTGACACCCCACATTCCCGGGACGTGTGGCGGACGTGGAGAGTGACATCAGCGTGGAAAAGAGCCATGACTGGTTCAACCCTCTGGATGTGGCATTGCATCATCACAGACCAATTTCTTCTGCTTCCCTTCTTGAACCACTGGTCACCCTTCCAGCCTCCTGGTTGTCAGTGACAGCCTCTGTGTCCTCTGTTCTTTACCCTCTATCTGTCACCCATTTCTTTAGCCTGGACAGTCCATAGATTTGCATTTCATAATAACATACAGCAAAATTATCTGCCTTTGTTTCTTGGTTCAAGCCAGCTCAAGCACTTACAAACTTTTGGACACTGATTTTAGGTCAAAACTTTTCTGGACTGTGAAAGAGAGAAAGCGCCCACGTGGTGCTGGACGGCCTTCAGACTCTGATTGGGCAAGGGAGCGGGCAGCACAGAGCTTCCGTCTCCTCAGCTCAGAGCACACTGCGTGGTCCGCCTCACTGGGTCTCATTAGCTGAGAGCTGTGAAATAGTGCTCAGGGCATTCAATTAACAAAGCAGTAGGTTTGATTTAATAAAATCTTTCAAACCAAAGCAGTAGAACGCATTAGCACTCTACAAGGAGTACAGGACTTTTACAAATCCAAGTCAACTAACTCTTCCAGTTTAGTTTTCCTCTATTAAAAATGCATTTATTTATTCTGCCCAATGTTTGTGGAGCACCTACTATGTGGTAACTGCTATTTTATGTGTTGAAGGTAATAGGGTCCCATTCTGTCTGGGACTGAGGAGGTTCCCAGAATGTAGAACTTTCCGTTTTAAATGCAGCCCAGTCCAGGGCTAACTAGGGGCATACGCAACACACCAGTAAATAAAAGAGTTTACGTTATGGAACTTACATTCTGGATATGGACAAAGACAAGAGATCATTTTCAAAACTAAATTGTAAAGTGTGTTGAAAATGATAGACACTGTGGACAGATACAGCAGAGGAAGGAAGGTTAGAAGGATGGCGGAGGAATCAGGGGGGCAGGAAGGTTAGAAGGCTGGCGGAGGAATGGCGGGGTGGGGGGGCCAGGAAGGGAAAGAGGGTTGCGATATCAAGTGGCAACAGCAAGGTGACCCTCGCCAAGAAGGTGATGTTTGAACAAACACAGGAACTTGGTAACAGAGAGAGCTGTGCTTATACCGGGGAAGAGCATTTTAAGTATTGCAAAAGCCAATGAAATGGGGCGGCACCTGTGGCTCAGTGAGCAGGGTGCCGGCCCCATATGCAGAGGGTGGTGGGTTCAAACCCGGACCCAGCCAAACTGCAACAAAAAAATATACAGGTGTTGTGGTGGGCACCTGTAGTCCCAGATACTTGGGAGGCTGAGGCAAGAGAATCGCCTACACCCAAGAGCTGGAGGTTGCTGTGAGCTGCAATGTCATGGCACTCTACCGAGGGTGACAAAGTAAGACTCTGTCTCCAAAACAACAACAACAAAACAATAAAATGCAATACCCAGCATAAAGGCCAGGCAGGTTTGAGGCAGGGCACACCAGATTCAGAGAAGCTGTGGCTACCAATGCTAGCAGGCTCACCAATATTGGATTATTTCCAGGCCACTATTTCATTTCCCTGGGCCTTTGCTTCCTCATCTGCAAAATGGAAAGAATAATACCTGGGTAGAAAATGACCAGTAATTACAGCTGCTGGTGGCATCACACTTAGTGAAGTGACAAGGGAAAGGCCTGTCTTTGTTGCTGTTGGGACTGTTCCTCCCCTCTGTTGCAAATGGACAGTGCAAAGCTTGAGGCTTTATCTCCGGATGAAAGACAGGGTGACAAGGGTGGGAACAGTCAGCCAGGACCGCCCTCCTTCCTTCACGTGGAAGGTGACCTTTGCCAGCTATTAGAGATCCCAGCGCCTGGTCGTATTGGCCGTTTGTGTTGGGTCCTCACAGCTTAGAACATAAAATGGAATGCTGCATAGCAGCACAATCCGTAATTGTCTGGCAGGCTATAAACAGATTTGTTTATGATGTGAAATAATGTAATTCAGAATATTGTACTGGTGATGGTTATTGTTTTATATAATTACAATAATTAGCCAGGAAAATAGCAAACAGATGCGATGCTGAATTCAAAGAAAGGGTAGGAAAAAGAGTTTCAAATGCTGCCGTGATTCAGAGTATTACAAGTTAACCCCTCTGTATTACACTGCTCATTTCAGAACCGCGAGGCCCAGGCGGGGTTCCTTTGTACACGGACACAGTGGACACAGTGGGCACGTACAGACATGGTATAGGTAGCCTGTGGGTCTTACTCATGAAAGGTGTGACGTTAGGACCCAAGATGATCCTGTGGCTGCACTTGGAGAGGCTCTCTTACTTCTCAAATTTCTCCATCTCTCAACAGGACTGAGAGGTTTTATTTTTTTGTTTTGGGATTTTTTTTGAAAGAGTTTCACTTTGTTGTCCCCAGTAGAGGAGCATGGTGTCACAGCTCATGGCAACCTCAAACTCTTGGATTCAAGCGATTCTCTTATCTCAGCCTCCCAAGTAGCTGGGCTGACAGGCACACGCACGAGGCCCGGCTGTTTTTTAGAGACAGGGTCGTGCTCTTGCTCAGGCTGCTCTTGAACTTCTGAGCTCAAGCAATCCACCCACATCGGCATCCCAAGTGAATTTTATTTTTTTAAATTAAGGTACAGTTTACATGCAGTAACCTTCACCCATTTTGCCATATGAATTTTGAGTGCAGATAGAGTTGTGTGACCCCCAAGATGTGGAGACTGTCACCCCATCAACCTCTGTGGTTGGCCATTTCCTTCAGCTCCAGCTCCAGCTCCAGGCAACCACAGATCTGTTTTCGGCCCCCAAAGCTTCGCCTTTTCCAGGATTTCATATAAATGAAGTGAACTATGCTGTGCAGTTTTTCAGTCCAGCTTCTGGACAAGGCCTTTGGGAGCCATCCTAGCTGCCAGGTGCTGCAACAGCCCAGTCCTTTCAGCGCTGGCGCTGAGCAGTGGGGAGCGTTCCCCAGTGTGGGTCTGCCGCAGCTAGCTTACCAGCACCACTTCCCTTCTGGGTTGGTGGGGGCACAGAGAAGCAATGACAAGGCCTTCCCGAGTGTCCCAGACAAGAAAGGGCCTCGTACAGAGCCAGAACCACCTCCCCCAGGCGGTAACAAAGACCTGGCCCTTGAGGATCCCCAGAGGCTGACAGAGAAACCCAGACTTCCACCCAGGTGGTAATGATACTGCCAGAGCCACAACAGAAGGTTTAATAAAGCCCAAAACTCTCATAACATCACACCCAAAATGTGCAAAAAAATCACTCATCATACCAAGAACGCAGAAGACCTCACACTGAATTTTAAAAGGCAAAATCCATAGATACCAGAGATGCGGGAATGATTTGATGAATATTAAGCAGCTGTCACAAAACTGTTTCCATAAACATTGATAAATATGCTCAAAACAAATGAAAAACACAAAGTCTCAGCAAAGAGTTAAAAGAGAGAAAAAGACCCAAATGGAAATTTCAGAAATGAAAAATATGACAACCGAAATTTTAAAAAATTCAGTGCATGTGTGTGCTCCCCAGAGAAACAGAGAGGACAGGACAAAGGATCACTGAACTGAAGATGGGACAACAGGCGCTACCCACTCTGAACAACAGAGACGAGACATGCTGGGAAAAAAGGACGGAGCCTCTGCTACCTGTGGGACTAACCAAAGATCAAACACTCACGTCTGATACCAGAGGCCTGGGAGGAGGGGACAAATCAGATGGGCTTTAAAAGCACTCAAAGAAATCATGGCTGAAAGCTTCAGTTTGGCAAAAGACCATAAGCCTCCAGGTTCAGGAAGCTGAGCAAACCCCAACCAGGAGAAACCCAGAAAAATCCACACCAAGACACATTGTAGTCAAACTTCCGAAGTCCAGGGACAAAAATAATCTTGAAAACTGGGAGAGAGCTCCCACATGTCAAGCATACAGGAGAAGCGAACCTCAGAACGGCCAGTTTCTCGTCAAAAACTTAGAGGCCGGCAGAAAAGGCCCCAGTGTTTTCCAGGGGTTGAAAGCAAACAAATTCTATAACCAGCAAAACTTTCCTTCTGGAAATAAGGGGAAATCAAGACATTTCCAAAGAAATGTAACCAAAAGGCAGCAGGCTTACCCTCGAGGAACGGTTACGGCATCTCTCTGAACAGAAAGAAAATAACAAAAAAGGAAGGGAAAAGAGCAGGGGGAAGAGTAAAAAACACGAGTGAAAACAACGTTTCCTTTTGAGTTTTCTAAATTGTGTCTGATGGTTGAAACAAACATTATAACACTGTCTAATATGTTTCAGAATATGTA
Organism: Otolemur garnettii; assembly: GCF_000181295.1. NCBI lineage: Eukaryota > Metazoa > Chordata > Mammalia > Primates > Galagidae > Otolemur > Otolemur garnettii. The sequence goes on along the minus strand of NW_003852418.1, from coordinate 18,966,457 downwards.
CAGAAGAAATATTTAAGATAGTCACGAACGTGGGGGGTCTAATAAGGATGCTAAGTATAGTGTAATACTTAAATCACCCAGGTAAGTAGCTTGAGGACACCCAGTGGAGCCTGCCTGGACCACAGGCTACAGATGTGACCCCTCTGCTACATACAGCCTCAGACTGGTGATAGTCTGTGCCCTGTGCACAGTGACATGAAGGCCTGAGCAGCCGCAGTCTCCCAGGGCCTCGCATCCACACGGAACGGCCACTCCCTCTGCAGGCCGCGCTTCTTCCCTGCCCTCTGCCCTCACTGGCGCCCAGACCCCCGTATGTGCACCCACTCTGCTTGTTGGCACTGTGCTTTCCAACTGCACTCAGAGGCTTGTCAATCACTTGCCCAGCAACTCCAACAAGCTCGAGTCTCATGACACCAGCCAGGTGGCGGTCCAAATCACAGCTTCTCCGATGAGATGTGAACACTGCCCCAGTTCATCCTTCCTTGAGTATTCTCCCTCCATCCTGGGGCACCATACAGAGAGTGTCCTTGTATCTTACTCTCCAATTACAGTTAATCACTCTTATGTTGAACTTCTCCGGTGTATCCTACTGGGTGATTTCTGTCTCCCAATTGGACACAGACAACTACAGAATTGGTACTGGGAGTTGTCCCAAGAGATAGATCCCTAATGGTGGGGCTTAGGGATTCATCTGGTCCTGCCCCTGGACTTGAGCACAGTGCTAGGCCCCTTGTCAATGAGAAACGTAACTCTTATAAGCCCTGACATGTAACAGCATCACAACCAATCAAGCCATCCCTTGTGGCTGACTGTGATTAGAGCACAGGCCTGGGAGCTCCGAAGCCTTCTGCTCCGGCTATACGGCAGTTGTGATGACTAGAAGGGGTATGGGGCAGGGTGCATTTGGGGGTTTTTTAGTGTCCTTGAGCACTTACAGAGGGAAAATGGCAAGCTCAGGTCTATTAACTCCCACCTGAGTCACAGGTGAGGATCAGACAGCTTCCATGACAGCCCGGGAAGAATCTCTTACTTTCTGTAGCCCCAGGACTGACATGGCTGAAAATCAGACACAGGATTGAATGGTGCAAGTTGCTGGACTGAAATGGCAGTTGAAGTCACAGTCTTGCCACGTTTCCCATGTGAAAATGTGGGAACTATTCAGGAAAGGATGGGATCCTGAAACCCAGGATTAGGACAACTTAGTGGACCTAGAGAAACTGGCAGTACTGACCCCCAAGGCATTCTGAGCCTCCCTGACAGGTAGCAAAGGCCTACCCTCCGCTGGCCAAGAAGACTGGCCCTCCGCTGAAATACCCTGTGCCCCTCCCTGGGGTAGATGCCTTCAGAGAAGATGATGGTCCGTGTCAGAACCCATCACAACCGCCACCTGTTGCCACTAGGCTTAAATCTCAGCCAGATGCAAGGGATAAGGCTCAGACTGTGACCCAGGAGGACAGAGCTCAAATACAAAGGATGTGGAAACTCTTCTAGTCTCTGTCGTCAGAAACCTGGGGAGCTTGCATAGGGTGTAGATTCCAAGGAGGACGGACGACACCACCAGGGACTGAGCCAGATTCACCAGTGAGTGCTCTTATCAGAGAGCCTCAACCTAATGTATGTACGAGTTGTGCAGCTGGACACGGCTGTCACAGCTGTCACAGCTTCCCAGGCTGCTGGACTAAACGTGACGGTGACCTGCACTCAATGAGGTTGAAATGCCGGAGCTTCCCTGGGTCAAGGGGAGGAGGGAACCCAATGGCATAGACTGGGCTGGGTGGATCATGTATAACCTTAACCTGCCCCCATCCCAACTGTATTCCTCCAGAAGACCCAGAAGGCCCCCTCTTCACTAGGCCCCCTCTTCACTGGGAAGGTCCTTAACCAGGGGAGTACTCGCATCCTGAGAAAAGGTTCCTCTCTTTTCAAGCCCAGAAGGGTGGTTGGGGGTGTCACCACTGAGATATTCTCCCTCACTTCACTGAGATGTTGGGACCCCAAAGTGGCAGGACCAGGGGGCTTTAATTGTCAAGATGACATGAGCATGTCCACGATAGGGCTGTAGGCACATGGCAGGAATCAGAGCTCCTGGCCCTCAGAGGTGGCGGCACTAGCTGCGAGACGGCAGTGTGCCTCCGGGGAAAGCAGGTGGTCCACCCCTTAGGGATCCGCTGGGTCTCTAGAACAAGTATCTGACCTCAGCCACCAAAAGGAGAATCACAGGCTTTCACAGTTCTCAGAAGGCAGCTTGCAGACCTTCTAGCCCTTGATTAGAAGGAGACCCAGGTCTCCTTGAAGAGCACTCTGTCCCCAAAGCACCTGTTCATCTTTCTCTGGTCTTCCTCAAATGGACCTGGGGCCACATACTAGAATGACTATGATTTGGGAGAATAGTAGAGACTTGGACTTTTCAGATATTCCAAGTAGAGGACCCAGAGGAGCTGAGGGCAAAGAAGAGATGGAATGGGAAGCTGAGGTCGAAAGGTGTCCCTGTGAACAGCGGCTCCATGCCTGCAGACGCCAGGGAGGCCGCAGCGGCTTCCCTGTGGCTGACTCCCCTCCACCCCGCCCCACGGTCACGAGGTGCCTCCCCGTGGCTGACTCCCCTCCACCCCACGGTCACGAGGTGCCTCCCCGTGGCTGACTCCCCTCCACCCCACGGTCACGAGGTGCCTCCCCGTGGCTGACTCCCCGCCACCCCACGGTCACGAGGTGCCTCCCCATGGCTGACTCCCCTCCACCCCACGGTCACGAGGTGCCTCCCCGTGGCTGACTCCCGCCCCGCCACCCCACCCCACGGTCACGTGGTGCCTTTACTTGTCTACACTAGTCATTCTCCGCTTCTTTCTCCTACTTCATATTTTTAAACTTTGTACATGAGTTCCCATGAGGTTTGCCCTGCAGTTTAGTCTTTACGGACGAGAACGTGGCTGAATTTGAGGGGTCATCAATGCAGCCTGTGCTGGGCACAGGGACTGTGTCTCACTTAGAGACAAGTGAGACCTTCTCCACTTTTAAGAGGATGCCCGTGTCTTGTTTAGTAGAAATCGAGAGCTGTTTTGTTGTTGTAAGGAACTTCAAACGTGTACAACAGGTGTGCACGGGCTGAGCAGGCAGCGGGACAGGCTGTGCCAGGTGCACGTATACCACCAGCTCCAGAAACGCCCCTCACTGTCAGCTGTGCATAAGGAATGCAATTCTTTAACCTTTTCTGCTCTAAAGTGGACATAATGCAAAGTATTCCCAGTGGGGATGTCGGAGGGATACTGCATGGAAAAGAAGCTTCCTGCAATTTCCAGCAGGGGCCACGGAAGGGCCTGCAGAGTGGGCATGAGGACATGCCACAAAGCTCACCGGAACAGCCACAGGGACCACACTGCACCCCTCAGCAGCCTTGTAGGGACCCGCTGCTGCCCTCACAATATGGTACCCAAAACTCCTGCTCGGACTCCCATGTTGGCCCTTCCTGAGCACTGTCTCTCCACCCCAGGGTGCCAGGTGGGTTTCCTTAAGTCTCACAGTCACTCTTTATTATAGTTACTAATTCTTTTATATATATATACACATATATATATTTCTTTCTGACACAGAGTCTCACTCTGTCACCCTGGGTGGAGTGCTGTGGTACCATAGGTCACAGCAACCTCAAACCTCTGGGCTCAAGCAGTCGTCTTGCCTCAGCCTCTCCAGTAGCTGGGACTACAGGTACCCACCACAAGGCCTGGCTAGTATTTTTATCTTTAGTACAGATGGGGTCTCACTCTTGTTCAGGATGGTCTAGAACTCCTGAGCTCAGGAGATCCTCCCTCCTTGGCCTCCCACAGTGCTGGGATTATAGGCATAAGCCACCATGCCTGGCCACTGATTCTTACATTAAGCTTCTCTTGTTTAACCTATTGTGTGGTCTCCATCTGCCAATGGGACCCAGACTGCTATACTAAGATAGACAATATTCCCGGCCATAAGATAAACCTCAATGCATTTAAAGAATCAAAATCACACGGTGTGTGTTCTCTGACCACAGTGGGGTCAAACCGGAAATCAATAACAGAAAGATAACAAGGAAACTCCAAACGCTTTAAAACTAAGCAACTCACTTTTCAATAAGCCACGGGTCAAAGAGGAAGTCTCAAGGGTAATCAGAAAAATACACAGATGCATGTAAACAAAAATAAAACATCTCAGAATTGGTGCTGCCCAGCTAAAGCAGTGCCTCAGGGGAATCGTGTATCGCCAGAGCCTACGCTGGACAAGGGAGAGAACTTCAGACCAAGACTTCATACTACGGCCTCAATCCAGCAAGGTGGGATAAGAAACCCGATACAAGAAGAAGAAAGAAAACAATAAAGATAAGGGAAGAAATCAATAAAGTTGAAACAGAAGAATATTAGAGGAAATCAACGGAAGGGGAAGCTTGTCCTTAGACAAGATTAATAAATTGGTCTTGAGGATTTCTGCAAAGACTGACACAAGGAAAATGAGACAAGACGTGGTCAATATCCGGAGTAAAAACCCGGCTGTCGCTGCGGACGCTGCAGACATCACAGGGCTGACAAGGGAGCACTGTCAGTAACGCTCGCCTCGTGAATTCGCTAATTTAGATGAAGTGGTCCAATTCCTTAACAAGGAAAAACTACCACAATCCATTTAACGACAACTGGGTCATTTGACTCAACCGGTGACAGCAGATCAGATTTGTAATTATGAAACTTCTCCAATAAAAAGTCTCTAGGCCCTCCTGGGAATAATTCTATCTAATTTTCAAATAAAAAGTAACACCAATTCTATACAATCTCTTCCAGAAAACAGAAGAGGAGGGAAGGCCAGGCATGGACAACTGGCCTGTAATACCAGTACTTTGCAAGGCTGAGGTAGGAGGATCACTTGAGGCCAGGAGTTACAGATTAGCTCGGGCAATAGAGCAAGACCTTGACTCTTAAAAAAATTTTTTTTCAAACTCAGCTGTGCATGGTGGCACATACCTATAGGCCTAGCTACTTGGGAGGCTGAGGCAAGGGGACTACTGGAGCCCATGACTTTGAGGCTGCAGTGAGCTGTGATCATGTCACAGCACCCCAGCCTGGGCAACAGAGAGAGAGAGAGACTATCTTTAAAAGAAAAAAAAAAGGGCTGGGCAACCGTAGCTCAGTGCTTAGGGCACTGGCCACATGCAGTAGGACTGGTGGGTTCGAAGCCAGCCAGGGCCTGCTAAAAATAAATAAAAAATAACCAGGCATTGTGGTGGGCACCTGTAGTCCCAGTTATAAGGGAGGCTGAGGCAAGAGAGTTGCTTGAGCCCAAAAGTTTGAGGTTGCTATGAGCTGTGATACCACTGCACTCTACAGAGCTCGACAAAGTAAAATTCTGTCGCAATAAAAAAAAAAAAAGAAGAAGAAGAAAAAAAAGAGGGAACACTTTCCAATTGATTTTAAGAACCCAGGTACCCTCCTAACACCATACCAGACAAAGATGGTATTTAAAAAGACAACTATAGACCAATATCCCTCATGAATGCAGACACAAAACCTTTCACAAAATATCAGCAAATAGAATTCTATGATAAGAAAAGAATTATAAACCATGACCAAGGGATATGAGGGTGCATTTAATATAATTCACCATATTAAAAGGCTGAGGAGAAAAATCACATACCAATTAAAGTAGAAAAAGCTTTTGACAGAATTCAACACCTGTTCCTGATAAAAAAAATCTCTTAAAAAAATAGAAATAGAGAAATCTTCTTCGTGTGATGAAAAAGGTCTATAAAACACTAAAGTTTACTTTTTACTTAGTGATGGAAAATTTAACGCTTTTTTTCTAAAATCAAGAACAAGGCAAAGATGTCAACTCCTGTCATTCTTATTCAACTTATTTCAGCTTACTGAAAGTTCTAGCAGGGTAATAAAGACAGAAAGAAGTACAAACAGGAAAGAAAAAAATCGCCCTATTTACAGACGATGTGACTACCTAGAAAATCCCAAGGAATTTAATATTGAAAACCTCCCAGAACTAATATACTTCTCTAGTCTAGGTTAGAATGATTGGAAAACAAAATTAAATGAAAATGAAATAACTCCATGCTTCCTCAAAAAAAATGAAATAGGTATAAATCTAACAAAGCACATACAAGACTTAGATATTGAAAACTACAAAACCCTGATGAAAAAACTCATCAGAAAGAAAAATCTTAATAAAAAAGAGACATATTGTGTTTATAGATTAGAAGATTCAATGTAGTAAAAATGTCAGTTCTCCCCAAATTAATATACAGGCTTAAAGCAATTCTTATCAAAATCTAAGTAAGGTTTTTCTGTGGGCATAGACAAGATTAGCCTAGAATTTACACAGAAAAGCAAAAGAACTCAAGTAACTCAAACAGCTTTGAAGAAGGATAATAACGTAGAAAGAATCAGTCTACCTAATTTGAAAACTTATTATATAGCTTCAGTAATCAAGATTGTATTAGCAGAGAAATAGACACACAGATCAGTAGAGCAGAATAATTTTTTAAAAAATAAAACAGATCGGCACAAGTCCTTCCAACTAATTTTTGACAAAGACTCAAAGCAATTTAGTAGAGAGAATGCAACTTTTTCAACTAATGGCACAGGACCAATTGACTTTCATAGGCAAAAAACCAAAAATCAAACAAAAACAAACCTTAACTCAAACCTCACATTTTACTTATACAAAAACTGACTCAATGGCTTGGCCCCCATAGCTCAGTGAGTAGTATTTATACCAAAGCTGACAGTTCCAGCCCAGCCCAGACCTGCTAAACAACAATGACAACTGCAACCAAAAAATAGCCAGACATTGTGGCCGGTGCCTATAGTCCCAGCTCCTCAGGAGGCTGAGGCAAGAGAATAGCTTAAGCCCAAGAGTTTGAGGTTGCTGTGAGCTGGAATGCCACAGCACTCTACCGAGGACGACATAGTAAGACTCTGACTCAAAAAAAAAAATAATAATATTGACTCGAAATATTTAAAACAGACTTAAATGTGAAATGTAATCTCTAACGCAGTGATTTTCAAATGGTGTGCCGTGAAAATTTTAAAAATCATTAATTAAATTATTTTTGAAAGAAGTTCAAAGTACAGTAAGTATATTCTGTTATTTACTCTTTTTTTTTTTTTTAGTCAACATAATTAAAGTGATGCCATGGAAGTTTAACTATAGGTTCAAGTGTGCTGTGAGATAAGAAAAGTTGAAAAAACACTGCTCTAAAGCTTTAGAAGAAAAAAAGAAAGAAAAAGAAGAAAAAAGCCAGAGAAAATTTCCAGGACCTCAAGAGCATGAGAAAGTGTTCCTCGATTTGACACACAAATCACCAGCCGCAAATGGAAAAATATAAGTTGGAATTTATCAAAATTAAAATTTTCTGCATGGTGCCTGTGGCTCAAAGGAGTAGGGCACTGGCCCTATATGCCCAGAGGTGGTGGGTTCAAACCCAGCCCTGGCCAAAAATTGCAAAAAAAAAAAAAAATTAAAAATTTCCTTCCTTTATATAAACCTCTGTACATAAGAGGATAAGAATACTACTAGTAGGGTACAAGTGAATCTTTCTAAGAGTAGAATATAATCGTCTTAACACAATAACTAAGAAAATAACATAAAGGCTATGTTAACCAGTTTGATGAAAATATTTCAAATTGTATATGAAAACACCACACTGTACCCCATGATTGCATTAATGTACACAGCTATCATTTAATAATAATAATAATAGCTATAGACCTGAAGAAAATACTTGCAAAACATGTATCTGACCAAAAAATAAAAAAACCTCACATCTAGAATATACAAAGAACTATGAAACCTTAACAGTAAAAAAAAAAAAAAATCCATCAACAACCTAATTAGAAATAAGAACAAAATACGTGAAGAAACTCATCACCAAAGAGGAATCACAGATGGCAAATAAGCATGTGAAAAAATGGCCACCAAGAAAATGTAGATTAAAACCACAAAGAGATATTGCTGCAAACCCATCAGAATGGCTAGAATAAAAAGCAGCAACACACGGAACCATGTGCTGGACACATGGCTGGGTGCCTGTGAAGTGGTCCAGCCTTTCTGGAAAAGAGTTTGGCAGTTTCTTTAAAAATTAAATGTGCAACTACCATTCAACCCAGCAATTTGCCCTGCTGGGCATTTATCCCAAAAAAATGAAAACTTATGTTCACACAAATGCCTGTACACAGATGTATTTGCAGTAGCCAAAAATTGGAATCATCCCAGATGTCCGCCAATGATTGAATGTTTAAACCAACCGTGGTACACCCATATCACAGAATAATACTCAGCGATGGATAAGGCTGCACTGTTGACACATGAAAGAACTTAGATGATCTTTAGAGAATTACCTTGAATGACAAAAGTCAATCCCCAGGCCAGGCACAGTGACTCAAGCCTATAATCCCCACACCCCAGAAGGCTGTGATAAGAGGATCACTAGAAGTCAGGAGTTTGAGACCTGACTTGAGATTTGTGACTTTGAGATCACATCTCTACAAAATATGGAAAATTTTTCCAGGCACAGTGGTGCATGCCTATAGTCCCAGCTACTCAGGAGGCTGAGACAGGAGGATCACTTGAACCCAGGAGTCTGAGCTTGCAGTGAGCTATGATCATGCCACTACACTCCAACCCAGGCAAGAGAGTGAGACTCCATCTCTTTAAAGAAAGAAAGGAAAGGAAGGAAGGAAGGAAGGAAGGAAGGAAGGAAGGAAGGAAGGAAGGAAAGAAAGAAAGAAAACCAATCCCAAAGGCTCCATACTGAATGACAGCGTTCCCATAACGTTCGTGAATGATAACTTATAAAACTAGAGATGGATTGGTGTTGCTTGGGGCTGAGGCGGAGGGACGGAGAGAGAAAGCAGGAGGGGTAAGGGTGGTCCCAGGTGGTCCTGTAGTGATAGAAATGCCCTATGTCTTACCTGTGTTCTGACAGGGATCTGCAAGATGGTGCCATGGGGGGGACTGGGTAAAAGTACTATTTCATACAACCACTTGTGAATCTGCAATTATCTCCAAACAAAATTCATAAAAATAATAAATAAATACATGGAATCAAAGCGGAAGCAACCTTCCCATCTGTGAGTCAATGTTATTTGATGCCCCATCTATGGTTGACCTAAAGCCTTAGCCTCCACTGCCTACCCTCAGAGAAACTGACTCCAAACAGACCATTTTCCTTCTGTTTTCGTTATCTCAAAAGAAGTTTTACATCACTATCAAATATGGAAAAGCTCCACCACGTCTATGAATAGAAAGTGATTGTGAAAAAATTACAACTAAAGCCATAAAGGCCTGCACAGACCTCATGTGTGGTGGCCAGCTAGGGCTGAGAAAAAGCTTCCTGTCCATGCCCCAAAGCACATCGCAGCCTTCTCTGCCACGCCACCCCCACCAGGGAAGCACAGTCGGTAGAATTCCCAAGGCCTCTGAGACAAGACCTGTCTTTGAACCTTTCCTTTGCCACCTACAAAACTCCATGACCTTCAACAAGTCACTTAACCTCTTCCTGCTGTGTTTTCCTTATCTGAAAAATGGGGTTCATGTTCGTTTGCTCACAGGATTAGATAAGAACATGATTTGTCAGACATGGCAGGTTGTCCCATGTCCGTTGCAAACACAATCAGGCGCAGGCCACCCCACCTCCCCTTCACGGTTGTGGCGCCCCTGTGGTCCCTAACCAGGAGAAAAATCTCTCTGGCGGGTAACCTCTTGGCCCCTCCTGGTGAGCTCATTTCCCCAAAGCAGCTATGCTGTGGTGATCATGTAGGTCTTTTGGGGTAACCCTCTCACATGGAGCCCCTCCTTCATGGCCACCCCCCTCCCCCACTTCCCAGCGGAAGTGTAACTCAGGAAGTGAATCTTCCTGTCTTGGTTCCTGAGAATCTTCTCACAGACCCCAAGATATTCACTCTAATTAATATTAGCCCGTGGTCCTAAATACTTACTCGTAGCAGGGGCAACAAAGGTTGGGTGCTTAGAAGGCAGGTTATTTTAAACCGGCCCTGACGTTGGTTCTGTTTTTCCCAGTCAGCTAATGCTATCATTTCTCTAAGTTGCATCCTGTTCCCCGTTACTTTTTGGCAGATAACATCTCTGGTTTCATTCTTACAGAAAGATTTGCTACGGGAAAGGAGACGTGCGTTACCTCTCAGAGCACGGCTTCCACGGCCGATCTGAGATACCCTCCAGCTCTTGGCTATTTTGGATGCTGGGAATCCAAATACGTGTATAAATACATGGTCCATTGGCCCTTGTAAATCTCACTGAAAAATGCTACCCTTGGGTGGCTGATCAGTAGAACTATAAATAGTATCTCTATCAAACACTTTGATATTTAGATTATACAGTGTGTACTTATATATATTTTTAACTTGGGATAATATAACATGTTTCCAACCAACTCACATCTTAAGCTTAATTAGGTCCAAAATTGGGGGGAAATAGTTTATAAAGCAATAAATTCTGTCATGAGTTGTTTTATGTTGAGTATGACAGGGATTATGGACCTGCAGTCAGCAACCATTATACATTGCAGCAATACTGAGACAAAGCTACAGTGTTGCTGAACGCACAAGAGAATTACTGAGCTGGGTCAGACTGAGTTTTATGTAGAATTTTCTTTTTAACTGCATTCTTGAAAACAAACATATTATTAAGAACCCAGGGCAAAAGAGTTTCTTGCTTTTAAAAACAAAACAAAATTTTTATATGTCCTCATGGAGCGTGTTACCTACCTTTATGAAGAGTGGAGTGTTTTCAGCCAATGACGCTCCGGGTCAAGCACAATGAGCTGGCTGCCCTGAGCGACACCCACAGATGCACAAGGGCCCCCTGGGCTGGGGGAGATGGGCTCAGCAGCCCTCCCCGCGCTCTCTGGAGGGAGCCTGCCACTCTTTGCTAAGAAGGCATTTCACTGTCCTCCACCAGTTTCCACTCCACAGGCAGCATCTCAGAGGGCAGGGAGATGCTCCATGAGCCTTAGAAAAGAGAATAAAAGACGAAAGCCTCCCACGGCGTGGCCTTGGAGTCAACTCCATGTTTAACTGAGAAAAGCACCATTTTGAGCAACCTGGAGGAGCCTCCAGCAGAGATGACACTTGGTGTGGCTCACAAATAGGATGTAAGTTATTTCCTATACATTACTTAATGTCACAGTAGCAACCTTTAGAAAACAGGAAGAGAGAGAAGCAGAGACAGAAAAAAAAAAAAAAAATAGAACCACAGCACAGGTCTGTAGTAACTGTGACTATCGGTCTACCAAACCATAAACAAAGGCTGCGGCCCAGAAACGGAGGTGTGCAAGGGCACTGCCTGGAAGATGAGTAAGAGTCAGAGCCACGTCCTGGAGACGTGGTTGGAACCAGCAATTGCTGAGCCCCCAGAGATTCCTGAGGGCCCACCACAGACATACCCATCACAGTGGACGATGGCGGGAGGCCCCGGCCGAGGGTCTCTGCCACAGTATCTTTATTTGAAAATTTGATACATATTTCGCTCAGTAGGAATTGGTTTGCATTAATTTTTATTTTTAAGATATTGCACTAAAATATTGTCTTGATGGCTGAGTTTTTGATTCCCCTGGAACATCGCCCCCCGAGGAGACAGCCTCAAATCTTCCTTCCCTCTTCATCAGGGCCCTGCTCTTTCCGCCTCCGAAAGGAGCAAATGTGAGACTGATGAAGGGTGATTACTGTCAAACTCCCTTTCAAAAATACAATTGTTGTAAATTGTGGAGGCTGAGAGGCCAAATGGATCCCTAAACCAGAAATGGAGTTAGTGGAAAGAAATACCTCTGGGAGGGAGACAGGGCAGGCTATGCAAAAATCGCCATACGGAGACTGGTGGCACATTAGCTACTTTACCCCGATTTGCTGTTGCTTTGAAATGTGTTATTTTTTCCACAGGAGGGGGAATGCTTCTTTACTCCATTTTAACATTAGTGATATCCAGCTGGTCCTGAATCTAAGCCCTGATTTTAGCTAGATTGGGTTTCAGGGCAATTTCAACTGGCAGGATGAGTTGAGCTTCAGAAGAACCAAATTCTGCAGCTTCCCAGGGCTCCCACTGCCCATGCACCCCAGCAGCACTGAGCTGGCACACGTGGGCCATGCAGGCCACCTTGGGTGCAGGAGGCCACAGGGAGCATGCAGAGGGGAGCAGGAAAGAGTCAGGGGCAGCTCAAAGCAGCTCCTCTGTGCAAGTGGCTCTACTCAGCTGGCACGTGCAACGCAGCCACGTCTCTGAGTGTCTTTCCTCCAACCTGGCCACAGAGGAGCAGATGCCTGGCCCGGGAGCCTGCCCCAGCACTGATGCCAACGTCTGTTCTGATTTATTGGTACATGCACTTCTCCCACTATTAAATATTTTAAGCACCACCCTTGGCCACAGCAAATGTGTAAACAAAGCATCACGGAAACCTAGAAAAAGGTTTGAGGAACCCTTCCTGGAGGAAGTGACAGCTGAGCTGGGCATTGCAAGATGAATAAGAGTTTGATGAACAGACACGGTAGCAAGAGGCATCCTAGAGAGGCCTAAAAACGCACGGGAGGACTCAGGACCTACATGTGCTCAGCTGCCGCCCAAGGGGAGCGGGCGGCAAAGTGGCAGGGGGTGTGGAGAGGGGAAGGGAGACATTGGCCAGACCACAGAGCACACTGAAACTCGTGCAGAAAAGACAGAACTTTCTCCTGCGGTGGAAGAGAACCCCCAAAAGGGAGAGACTAGAGCAGAAAGGGATGAACCAGCCTCCCATAAATTATCACTCTGCCCAGTCCTCCTGGGGGGCCTGGACCAGAAGCTCCCCAGCTGCAACCAGGGAAGTCCCGAGGAAGAAATCTGTCTCCAAGTCCTAAAGACAGCTCAATTTGTCCTCCAAAGTCACAGTGTGAAGGCACTTCATTAAGATAAATTAATGAAAATATTTCTGGCGCCAAAACTACTTTTAAAAAAGAAAGCTCTGGAGTTGGCTTCATTAGAAATAAAAATATCAACTAAGGAATAGATAAGCAAAATGTGATATCCCCCTACAATGGGCCATCACCAGGCTACAAAAGCAAAAGAAGGGTCCAAGCCACAATGTCGATCAACCTTGGAAATAGTGCACCGCATGGAGAAATGTCCAGAGCAGATAAATCTACAGAGAGAGAGGGTAGAGGGTAGGACTTCTAGGGGCTGGAAGGAGAAGGGGCCTGGGGAGTGGTGCTAAGGGCGAAGGGTTTCCTTTGGGGATATTGAAAATTTGGGGGATTAGGTCACAGTCATGGTTGCCCAACTTTGTGAATATGCTAAAAACCACTGAATCATAGACTTTAAAAGGGTGAACTATATGGTATGTGAGTTTGATCTCAACCTAATAAATATTGTCCCCTTTCTAATCTTTCTAAACACCATGCTATCGCTTGTCTCTCCAGAGTATGTAACAGATAACAGCCAGAGAGCTAAGCATGTGGCAATAGTCACCAAAGAAAAAAGAATTTCCAAAGAATTATTAACTTGCTTTCTCAATGCTTTTTCTTCCAAGGAACAAACGAAGGAGATCTATAACCCACTTGCCAAGAGCAAGACTCATTTGGCAAATTGCAGTCTGTGTTGACTGTTCTTTAAAATGAAACTACCCTACAGCTAAGAGCAAAAGCAGCAAAGCTAGGAGAGGATATCAGATGCCAGGTGTCCCAGGTGGGCCTACCGGTGGGGAGAATAACCACTCAAGGCAGTGCCACTCAGGCCCCTGGAGAGAAGCTGTGGTCCAGAGGAGCAGAATGACCGTGGCCTTTGAGGTTCAGTCCCCAGCCCTGCCCTGTCCCCTGATGTGCAGTCCCATGGCGGGAAGCCTCAGGGTGAGGCCAGAGGCTTGCTTAGGGCTGAAAGTGTGGTTAGGTTTGAGCAAGAGCCCAGGGCCCCGTGGTGCCGGCACAGCCTCAGCCGCAAGCTGGACCCTGAGGGACACCTCTCAGCACCTCAGAGAAGGCAAGTCTCCCCAGGGTCCTGCCCAGAAGCTCAGTCCTCCCACTACATCCTGCTGCCCACCTTTCCCTCCCCACCCTCCTGATCCCCCATCTCCAAGGACTGCACTCAGGGGCCCAGAGAGTGTGTTGAACAAATGAATTGGAATGAGTGACTTTTCTTTGTTTCAACACTCTTATATATACCAAGGAACGTAATCTGTGAAGAGCCAAGACCGCCCAAGCCCAGTTAGGACAGAGAGCCCTCTCTTTTGTCCTCTGGGGACACTCCAGACCCCACCCTACGTGGCACTCACCGTCCTCTGGCTTGCATCATGAACAATTTTTGGAGGGTCCTTCTCTGCCCTGCCTCCCAGCAGAACCCTGGCCCCCGACATAGTACCTGGCATAAAGCCAGTCCTCTGCCCATAGCTGCTGGATAATGAGGCGTGGTGAATTCCTCACTTTCCTGAACTTGCTTCAGGAGCCTTGCAAACTTACACACCAGATGGGACCTGCCTGCTGTCCATGGCTCCAAACCGGGGAGCCAACACTCAGAGCTGTCACACCGGCCACCTGCGGGGGAGGCAGCAGGGCCTGGGGCTCCTCCCTGGGCCCCGGCAGTGCCCTGTTGTGGGAACACATGTGCTCTAATTTCAATTTAAGCTGGTTCCCTCTTGGGGTTCAGTTCCCTTAGCATCCCCCGCATGGCCCAATCCATTGCCAAAAGAGGTTTACAATCACCGTCCTTGTGTGATGAAAACCAAGGCTGTACCTGTTTGCCCCTGCAGAGAGGAGCACAGATGTGTGACATTGTGCTAAGGGCTGTTGTTCTCTGTGCGCAGAGAAAGGTGCCCCCCCAAGCCCAAGGTGGACTTGGACGCGTGCCCCATGCAATTATCTGTCTGCACAGCCTCAGGGCCACTTAAATGATGTTTTTATTTAAAGCAGGATGCATCCAGCCAGTTTTTGATTATCCATGGTAATGGAGGTCAAGGATCAGCTGAATAATTGAAACGGAAACTTTATTCCCACTGAGAGTCTCTCCCCTCTCCACCTCCTTCCTTCCTTCCGCAGCTTTCAAACAAGGAGAGGGGCGCAGAGGGGGTGTCCATCCCAGCCCGCTCAGGACTTTGTCACTAACTTTCTTGACGTGAAGCAAGCCCCGGCCTTCCCGTGGGTCTGAGCGGGAAGAGCCACACCGCGACCTCCCTCTCCCTTATCACCGGCTACGTGCTGTCTTTGTGCAACACATTTCTTCCAGTTGACTTGCCGTTATCAGCTAATTTGTCCCAAGCTGTAATAGTCATTGATGTGATAGTATATGGGGGCAATAGCCATTAAAACAACTTCACCAGCATTGCACTTAAAAAAAAAAAAAATACACATACATAGAAAAGAGCCACCAGCACTGGCCTGGGTCTGGGACAGAACAGAGCACTTACTCGGAAGGACCGGGCAGGTGCACACGGAGCCCAGGTTTGAGCCCAGGGACTGTGCCCATGTCAAGTCATGACCAACACCCCCCTGGGCACGGAGGGATCACTGGGTGAAGGGATGGGGGGATTCCTATGCTAACTCCACAACTTTTCTATAAATTAAAAATGATTCCAAAATTTTAAAAATTTATTAAAAACAAAAACAAAACAGTCCCTCCTAAAGCTAAAGAAAAGAAGGTAAAAAGTTAAAAAGAAACCAAACCAGACCAAATCGAAGTACCCTCCAGGGGTTGCATACCAGCCTTTGGGAAAATGTCACCAGATTGCACATCTGAATTTTCTGGTATGTTGAGCAACAGGGTTGGGCCGGGCTAGGGCTGGTTTCTCTGACCTGAATCCCCCTGGGAAGGCCCAATGAGGAAGGGGAAGGCAGACGATCCACGTACTGTCCGTGGGCACCACGTGGGAAGAGCTTTCCCGAGACAAAGCCCTTCTGACCCACGAGTTGGTTTCCCCCAGACTACTGTCTGCCCTTCAGCTCCTCTGACCTGTTGTGGTCCTGCGTCCCTGTACAGCAAAGGCTGTTGGGGAAACAAGTGCCCCCCCCCCTTGAATAGCTTCCCTCCCGCTGACAGAGCCAGCTTCCCGCTCACAGCAGGCTGAGACTGCTGCTCTGGGGGCACTGGCCGCAGGGTGCCCCCTCACCCAGGGTGCTCTGGGGTAATTGCCTTCTGCAGTCTCTTGCCCCAGGTCGCTGCCTAGGGCTCAGCTCACAGCGGTCTTACACAATGAAAGCGCCTGGAGGACAGAAGAAAAGCCAGGGGGAAGCCGGGCACATTGTTGGCCTAAAATTGTATTCCTATTTAGGAAGACAGGATATGGCTCCCGAGTACTTGGGGATCAGACATTTAATCACAGAGTGTAAAAATGAAATCATTTTCAGCACCTAAAGTGATTTTGTTGGTGTCACCCAACTATTTTTGTAGATTAATTCTTCTAGACCAGAAAGAAAAAGCCCTATATTTCAGCTGTAAAAAGAAAAGCTAGTTCCCCCTTCCCTCGCCCCCAGAAGTTTCTTATGTAAGGAGCTGGTTTTCTGGTCCGGACGAGGAATGCATCCACGCCCATCACTTGGGGGGCTGGCTAATCAGCGTCTGTTGGATGTATTTACAAAAACAATATGTTTAAATATTTCAATAAACAGATTAAAACACAGATTTGTATATTAGCTTCTGCCAGCTGCTTTTCCAAGCCAAGAATACTTTTGTCCCTATGAAACCAGTGATGACTGTTCCTCAAATCCAAGTCCTGGCCTGAGAGACCCCGGCCCTTCCCAGGGATTTGGTATTCTCTTCCTCCTGGTGGCCTCTGATCTCTCCTTCTGGCTTTATTTCCCACTGCCTATCCTCTGGGTATGTTCTTACTGCAAGTTCCCTCCAATCCTTTTTGGAAGGATGCAGAGCTCAAATTATACGCCACTCAGTTTGCCTCCAAAGCCAGAGTTCAGAATCTCATCCACACCCAAAGGAAAGAGCAAGCGTGACCTCAATTCACTCTTCCCTGAGCGCCGGCATCGCCGTCTCCAGCTTTCAGTAGGACTTGTTTTTATTTTGTTTTTAATTTTTTTTTCTTAAAAACAAAAAAAATTGAGATATTTGCTCAGCCTAAAAAAAAAAATTCCTGTCCTTGCAACAACATGGACGGACCTTGAGGATGTCACACGAAATGAAATAAGCCTGGCACAGAAAAACCAGTGCTGCCCGATTTCACTCACATATGGAATCTAAACTAGTCAGACTTCTAGAAACAGAGAGTAGATGGCAGTTACCCAGGACTGGGGGAGGGCCGGGGAGGAGGTGAGGTGGGCAGGTGAGGACACAGCACACACGGTCTCGGTCACGCGAGTTGAATCAGCTCTGAAGGTCCAGAGTAACGTCTATGGCTGACAGCACACATCACATATTTAAAATTTTCTAAGAGAGTAGACCAGATGCTAAGCATTAACAGCACAAACAATAATAATGATAATACTGAAGGAAGCAGGAAGACGCTGGGAGGCTATGCAAATAGCAGGGAGGGTGGCGATGGCTTCACAGGTGCACAGTTACCCCAAATCACAGCGTCATGTACGTGCACCACTCGCGGCCCTCTGCAGGACTTGCTCCTAAGTGCGGGGAACACCAGTCTCTGGTTGAGCGCCAGGAGGAGCACACAACTCGCCCACTTCACACCCCGCAGGGCTGGGGTTAGACAGGTATCTTAAGACCAGACTCTGAAGACGAGTCTTTCCAGTGGAGCAGAAGGGTCCTCAGCCATCGCTTACCATTCTCAAGGGATGGGAGACTCCTGGAATGTGGATTATCTGATCCAGCAGTAAGAGCTAAGAACGCAGTGCAATGCTGTGCCCTCCTTCTCCACTCACTCAGAGTAGAGGTTGCTTCCTGGCCATGCTCCTCTCCCCGGGCTGCAGAGGCCGACATTACCTGGGTCATTCCCCCGTAAGATTTAGCACCTGAGCAAAAAGCCATTGACCACTCTCATCTTAAAGATCACTGAGCAAGAACAGTTGACCAGCTAATGAACAAGAAGGGAACAGCCCCACCTCTCACTGGACCCTGTGCTGTCACTCAAAATACCAAGTCCAGCTGCCCCTGCCCCCCTCAGGGTGCTCTATGCACAAGTGTGTGAGTGAAGATGCACACACAGGTGCACACAGGAAAAAATGTTCACGCATCTGCTGCCCATCCTGGCCTGCTTCCCTTCCTGCCAAAAAGAGCTTCGTCCAATTTCTTCCTTCTCTTCCTCCTACCTCTGAAAGGGCTTTGTCTTTACCAGACTGTTCTATAGTCTTTTGTGTGCTGCATAATCAGGATAATGGGGAGAAAACAATGACAAAAGCCAAATAGGCACATTCTAATGAAAAAGAAGCAATGAAAGAAGAAGACAGTATTCCTCCCAGGTGTCTGGGAAATCGCTTTCAACAATTACTCATCCAACAAATATGTATTAAGTACCGACCACGTTCCAAGCTTTGTTCAAGGACACGGGACCAGGGAAGAATAAGACAGATAAAGGCCTTGCCCTCACAGGGCTGACATTCCAGGGTCAGAGGCAGTCGCAGTAAGAAAACACATGCGCGAGGGAAATAGTTTTAGGTAGAGATGAACACGGTGAGAAAGAAAAGTAGAATGGGGTGAGTAAAAAGGGAGAGGTGGGACAGTCATCCCTGAGAGAGATCTGAAAGATAAGAAGATTCAACCCCAGGGAAACCAGAGGGCCAGGGGTGCCGGGGAGGGGAAGCAGTGGGTGCAAAGGTCCTGCGGTGAACACTTCTTTGGCACATTACAAAAGCCAGCAGAAGGCTAAGCCATCTTCAGAGTAGGGCAAAGAGGGAAAGGTTCAGGGAGAAGCCAGAGGCCATGCAGTGGACGTATGACACAGCTTTGCAGACCACGGGAGGAATTGTATTGTAAGTACTACTGGGCTTGGCACCTAGGTGAGGAAAACAAATAAGAAAGACAGCAAGGCTGGAACCGAGGGAGGAACTTTTCACAGAACTTGAAGGAGAGGGACATGAGAATTGCTGTGGCACGAGAGAAAAGCAGATGGAAAAAGCAAGCAATGGTGGACGTGGAGTGTGGATGTGGACCTCGAGTGCAGATGTGGACATAGAGTGTGGACTTGGACCTGGAGCACGTGGCTGCTTCACACTGCTCAGGAACCTGAGCGACCCAGGGGCTTTTCATCTGCGGCTCTGAGGCCAGGTGCCATGAATTCAGGGCCCCCCAGGTCGGGTAGGCCTTCTGCAGCATTTACCAGCAAGCATGGATGTGCACATGTGCACCCCTGGAGCGGGGCTAGTCTCTGGCTGTGCATGTTTCCTAATCCTAAGTGTGAAGTATGAGCTGACCCCCTAGGCAGCCGGAGTCTCCCCCACCTGTAGGGTCCTCTAGCACCACACATGCCCTTCCCCACCGGAGGCCGGAGGACAGTGTGTTGTCACGCTCCTGTGTGGCAGTCTTTCTCACCAGACCACGCACTCCTTGAAGATGTAGACAAAAAAGTTCATTCTTAGCTGAGCCCCAAGCAGGTACTTGGTGAGCAAGTGTCTAGTGCAAGCTCTTGACTGGGTTGGGAGAGCAATCTATGAATTTTTCAGACAGACTTTGCTACCGTAGGAAACAGTAGAGTAGTAATTCACCCTCTGAGACCGTGCTGGCCAAAGCCTCCTTCCAACCTGTCCTTGACCTCCCAGAGTTCAGTTCTATGCCCCTCCCATTGCCCTTCATACAGTCACACAAGTCTGTCCAGCTTTGCAGTTGGGTCTTGGCAGTGGAACTGGGGCAGAGCCCAGCAGTTAAGCACCTCATGCGTTTGCCCTTGGCATTCTCTGCCCTGCTGAGCAGCTCCTGGCACCAGCCAAGCCTTCTGCCCTTCAGGGCAGCCTATCTCTGCCCCTGGCCCAGTGAGGAGGGTCAAGCAAAAACCAGGTCCTGGCCTTCTTAAAAATCAGCAGTGAGCCTCAAGCACAATTAATATCTTGTTGACTCCTTCCTGTTCTCTTTGGGTCAGGTTCTACGGGATTTGCCTCAAATGGTAAGAAATCCGAATCCATGTTCTCCGAAGCAAGGGTGATGGGAAGACCAAGTGGGTGCTGAGCTCAGGGAGAGGGCCTGTAGAAGATGCGGTTCGGGGACTTAACTAGTGAACCACTGACTGTGTTGGGCTGAGGATGGCATAGCCAAGTGGGACTTAGGGCAAATTCAGCTGTCCAAAGTCCTGCTACTGGCCTTCACCCTTGCCCCGTGCAAAACCCTTCTCACCAGCACCAGAAGGATCTCTTCCGAACACGAAATCCTGTGCCCACATCCCCCTTCTAGCTGACACCCTTAAGGGACCTCACTGCTCTTGGGATAAAGCGATGTCCTCTGGCCTACAAGGCCCCACGGTGCTGGCCTCTGTGCACCTTACACCTCCCACCTCCTTCTCAGGCCCCACCTCTCCTTACCCGCAGCCCAACCACACACTGGCCTTTCGGCTCCTTGAACTCCAGCCCATGCCAGTGTCCCCAGGAGCCACACTTGTGGCCTGAAATGCACTTTCCATTCCTCATTGCCTCCTGCCAAGGCTGCAGTCCCCACGTCCTCAGGGAGCCTTCTCAGAGGCTGCTCCCTGACCAGGCCAGATGCCCTGTGTCACCACAATCCCAGGAAATAATTAAATGGATCATTACTAGCTTAACAATGCAACCCCTCCAGGGCATCAAATTCCTACCTCGCTCACCAGCTGGTAGCCCAGGGCCAGGCATGCAGGGACAGAGGGATAGAGCGACAGAGGGGCAGCAATGGCCCATGGATTTCCCCCCACAATTTGTTTATGCTGTTTCCCCACCATGGAATTTCCTTCCTCCCCCTGATCCACATACCCAAAGTCAACCTGGCCATCAATCGCTGCGTCCTCAAAGGCGCTGAGACCCACCTCCCCAGTTAGAAGTGATTGCCCCAATTGTGAACCTCGGCAGCACGGTCTCTGGGACGCTTCTGGTGAATCTTTACCTTCTTCAAATCACCATGGAGTTAGTTTGGCTCCCTGGACTCTGTGGTCTGCAAAGGTGAGGACGGCAACTCTCTGCTCACTGCTAGCTCTTGCTAGTACTGAGGTGGTACCTGGCACACAGCACTGACCAGCCACTATTAAAACTAAGTGGGCAACAAGCCAGCGGACCTCCATGCTGTGAGGGAAGCCCTGCCCTTACGTACACCATCTTACAGATGAGGAAGGGATAGTGGCAGAGGTGAAGCAGCTTACCCCAGATCGCTCCAAGCTGGGGATTGACAGAGCCAACATTTGGGCCTAGGCTATCTGGCTCCACGCCCACATGTTCAGCCATTAAACCAAGCCCCCACCTCAATGGACACCTTCCACTCACTGCCAGATAGAGGGGCCAAGGCAGTCCACCTCCCATCAGTCTCCCAGGGTGCTCAGCTCCTCCCTTGGAGAACAGGTCCCAACACATGGTGTTCAGTTGGCACCAATATGGGAGGCCAACCAGCCCTACGAAGTCTAAGATTACACAAATCCCAAATAATCTAAGTTAAAACTACTACCAATCTTCATAAGAAACTTTTCAGAATAGTGTTTCCTCTTTAGAAAGTCTACGCCCAGCACCTGGGACTTAATGCCATCTTTTATTCGCCTGGCAGTGATCCACTAGGCCGAATTGCAGGGCACAGGAGTTGGTTACGGCTGAGGTTGAATCGTGGCTTGTGCCTCACTGGTCATGGGCAAGTCGCCTCACCCAGGTGAGCTTCTGTGTATTCATCTGTTGAGTCAGAGTGACAAGAACCCCAGGTACTAGGGAGTTTAGCACAAGAAGCTCACCAAAGGGCCCGTGCACGCCAAACACACAGCGAATGCTAGCAGGAGTGTGACTGAGGTTAGAATCGTTCTCCTGAAAGGTCTGCGATCCTGGGGCATCTCAGCAAAGGATGTACAGGAACAGGGCTGCTTCCTTCTCTCCAGAGAGGGATGGCAGAGCTTCAGGAGAGGTTATCCCAGGAGATGGGAGCCATGTGTCTTGCTGGGAATACACAGATCACGGTGGCAGGTCACGCACACCTCAACACAGCCCCACTCAGCCTCACACCTCATCCACCTCCACACCCCCCCCAGCCTCATGCATCCACCTCCACACCAGCCCCCTCGCAGCCTCATTCACACAGAGAGAACACGTGTGTGCACACCCCCCAGCCCACACACCTTGGGAACATGAGCCTCTCCAGGGTCCCACAGATATCCACCTGCTACCCCTGCCCCTGCTGGATACCCATGGACGGCTGGAGGCTGAGCTCGTGGGCCTCCCACCCGGGCAGGTGAGCCTGCCAGGCGGGCCAAGTGTATTTGCATGTAATTTGCATAATCTGCCACCTTCCCACCTCAGCACCCAGCACTCCCCAGCTAACCTGTCATTACCGCTCCTCTGAAGCTGGCTGCTCACCCGCCCACCGCCAGCGAGTACTACACAGAGAGACAGGCCAGGAGCTGACTGAGCGCTCGGGTGAGTCATGCCAGCCTCCCTGGGCCTCAGTTTCTCCCTGGACAATCAAGAACCACGCACTTCCATGGGGCAGACTGAGGAGTGGGCCTTGCACCTGGGACTCTGGTGTGTGCCCAAGCCACGTGCCTGCTGAAGCCTAGTGGGCTGTCAGTGGGTCGGGGCCAAGTCTGGAAGGAGAAGTTTATAGCAACACTCTTCCCAGAGGGGATTTCTGAGTCTCAGACAGCATGTAGCCTCCCAGGCTTCAGTGACTAGTCCTGGCAAATTTATAAAATTATAGGATGCCTAGTTACACTTGGATTTCAAAGAAACAATGAATAATATTTAGTGTAAGTATGTCCTGTGCAATCTTTGGGACGTGCTTATACTAAAAAAAGAGTTCATTGTTTACCTGAAATTCAAATTTTAACTGGGCGTCCTGCTATAATTTATCTGAGAGACCTACCTGTGACCTGAGGCCCATTGGCTTCTATTCTTACTCTAATATCCTGTTTTCTCACAGTTTTTACCTAAACTCAGAGGAGTATGGCCTCTACTTCCTAAATGTGCAGCTTCCCAATCTAGGACAGGGAGGGCAGAGGTTATGTAGGAGATAAATTGAGACTCGCCAAGGGGAGGTGGGGGGGAGAACATGTGTTTCCTAATTTAGTTAAAAATCTGAAATCTGTTCCTCTCTGGTTTCTGTGAGGAGCCCGGCGGTTATCATTTTGAACGTGAGGCCACGTTTCCTGTGGCAAAGGGTTTGTGTGTTTTCATCAACAGAGCCCGTTTCTAGGGCTGTCTCAGGATGTGAGGCCCACGGGTGGTCACCAGAACAGGGGGAGTCACGGCCGGGTGGAGGGGCCTGAGAGGGGGGCCAGGCTGGGCCCTGGAGCTAGAGTGAGGGGCTAGTCCTGGGGGACCCTTACAGGTTTCTGCCATGAGGGACAAAAGCCCTTCTTCTGCCCCTCTGTTGAGCCACCAGTCAACTAGAACCCTCTGCAGAGCACAGTGGCGGCACCGGGGTCTTCCGGGTCCCTTACTTATGCAGGGGTCTCTCAGGGGAGTAACAGGGCTGGGGCAGCAGAGTTCGAGTTGCAGCTCCACCATTCACTTAGGGCGACGATCAAAGGTACAAGTCTCAGGCAGGGAGGGCACATAGGGTGCTGCTGGGAAGGGGGCTCTGCAGTCCCTCCCCCGACCTGCTGAGCCCAGGCTCATGGGCTTCCAGAATGGGCACCGTAGCCTAACCCAGCATCCACAATTTTCCTTCAGGATTTTTCTGGGAGGAATGTTATTTTATAGTAAGATTAATGGAGTGTGATGCAAAATCCTGGTTCTTTTAAGATAAGATGCAAAAAGTAAAATAAGCCATGCGAGGCCGTTTCCCGCTTTGTAAATGGTGTGCCGGGGCACCAACCCCACCGGGTCTTTGCAAAGATGAAATCCAGAAACTCAAGTAAAACCCTTCTGTGGTGCAACACCAAGCCAACATCAGATCTGCCTTAACTGAAACATTACCCCTGAGACCAGGCCCAGGGATTAAGATCCCTTTCCCTGGTCTGGTTTGTCAGACAGACACAAAAAAATCACCAAGCAGCCTCCAAGGAAGCTGGTGGGATTTTAGTTGATTTTCTAGTGGCGTCATCTGGCCAGGTTTGAGACAGAAGACGGGTCTGGAAGCCACTTGACTTGCCTGACCTGTCAAGATGGCCACCTACCCCGTATAGCTGTGCCCACAGATACAGCCACCTGGAAGGAGCTAGAGACCCTCATTACCAATGGAGACCCCTGCTGGCTCTACCCCTCGTGGTCTCCAGCCAGGGCTGAACACAAGCATGCCCAGCCCCGAGCACTCCAACTCCACTCACATCTGCTCTCCCAGGTGAACACGCCCTGGTGAAGGGTGGCATAAGCAATCTCCAAGGTGCAGGGGTGTGGCAGGACTCGCCCCAGATACACAAGTCTGAGATGGGTGGGCACCGGCCCCTGACTCATCTGTCTAGTGGGAGAATGGACGTGAGCTCCAAGGTCAGCACCCTGTGTGCCCACACCCTCTGTTCTGACCCTTCTGGAGAGCTTCAGTCACGCGGTGGTAATGCTTCTCCCCAACCTGAAAACGGGTTTTGCCGACATTCACCAGAGCTCATCTGTATCCTTTGTATTTCTCCCCTCAGCGCAGAGTCCAGTCATATGCCACAGAGGTCATGGAAACCCTCACAACCTCTTCTGAGAGACTGCTCGTGTCCCTGCCTCGAATGGCCAACCACAAATGACTTACAAACTAAATGAAGACCGTACATGGGCCTGGAAACACAGCACCGTGCAGTTCGTGGCTGTGGCTGAGTCTAACTCCGAATAATTTAAGAGCACCCAAGGGATGGCTCTTCTACTTATGGGCCACAATGCATTCTCACTTTCTCATTGACTTAAAAATCGTTGCAAACATACAAGAACAGCTGTCCCAACGTGCGAGTACCACTTGGCCTTTGGTTCCTCCTTGCCTGTTATCTCTGTTATCACTGCCAAAATCAAGGCCCATGCTTATGATGACACCTGCATTTAAGTCGCTGATCAGCGTTTCAGCCTCACCTCTGGAACACAAGCGGGCTCTTTCAGGGTGATTGGCCTCACACACAGTTTCAACCAATATCCAATCAACCCCAGTCACATAATTAGCTCCTGCTAAAATACTACACTTTGTCTAAACAATATTGGAAGATTTTCTCTGGTTATGAAACCTACTTTGTCAAAATCAGTATTGTGTGGAGATTAGGGGGCCTTACTCTTCTTTCTTGTAGTGGGAAATCTGCCCCCAGAGATTTTTTTTTTTAATTCCAAGCCATGATCCAACCTCTTTTTCCCCCCAATTTCAGCTCGTGCAGCCTTTCCTCTTTGCAAAACAAATCATAACAATTGCAATTCTCCCTTGGCCAGTGGCCAGACATCCCAAGACTGTGGCCAGGAGATTAACGGATACACCCGGAGAGGACAAGGTCAGGGACCAGAACATTCTGGACACATGTTTGTGTTGGAGACCAGACCCCAAAGGACTGGGAAATGCCCATACGTGAGGGTCAGCACCTCCAGTTTGAGTGACATGCGAGGGCCCTTCAGAACCTGTGCGTGAGACATGCCTGTGACATTAATTAATGCCAAGCAAAATGCAACAGCAGATCTTGGAAACTAAAAATAGAGCTTTGCCAACTGATTCATCCCCTGACTACACAGAATTTGGAGCTTTTTTATCTGCTTCTCTTCTACATGTACGTTACATTATGGCCTTTTCTCTTTCTCTCCGTCTTTGTCGCTCAGCCTTTATTTCTCTCCTTCTCGTTGAGAGGTTTAAACCTTCCCGAAGTGACGTCCCCACTCAGCTACCCTCCATCCCACAGCGGGAAGACCCCTTCTCTTCCCGGCTCCCGTGGTCGTGAGCCATGTAACATGTACTGAACATTCTCCACGCCCGTGTCTCTGCCTGTTGCATCACGCAGAGTTCTATGGCTGCGTTTCTGAATACAGTCCCTTCTATTTTAAACTTTGTTGATTTCTACTAGGAAGGAAGCCTATTTCATACAGATTAGCTGGACAGCTGGGTCTGATTGCTTCTGATTACCGGGCTCAGGGCCACTAGGGAAGCAGGTTTCCCAAAGCCCCTTGGACGGAGAGCCATTCCATGTGGCCCCCAAAGCATGGGTCACTGCTCACTCTAGGCAGGAAAGGCAGTCGCAGCCTTAGTCGGAAATCAACAGGTCAAGCCAGAGGCAGGATCACACCTTCCTTCCCCATCTCAGGGTAGGAGGCTGGGCTGAAAGTGGGGGAGGGGATTAGAAGCCCCTGGGTTCAAAAGATCTCGCAGGGACCTGAGTGGGGCTTGTGTCACAGACAACTGCGTGTGCTTGGGAGGAAGCATCCATCATGCTTGCCTGGCAGAATCACTCGGGAGGCAGCAGACCAGGCTCAATGATTAAGATCCCTTCATCTGGCCTTGCCTCCCAGACCTCCAGGTGCATAAAGAAATCACAAAGTCCTCTCTCACCTTTCAGTGGCCAGTCCACAGGCAGATGGGGGCTGCCGCTGATCCCGAAAGCCGGTGGCTCCGTTGAGGCAGGAGCATTCTCCCTGCTCGTCCCATCTCTGCCTCTGCTTCTCTTTATGCTTCTCTAGAGAAAACCGAGTGCTGGAAATTTAAAAAAAGAAAAATTGTGTGTGTGGAGGGTGGTGGGTGTCGGGGTGTCGGGGTGTCGGGGTGCCGGGGCAGTGGGGGGCAGGGGGACACGGGGGCAGGTGTGCAGCCTGTCCTGGTGTGGGTTCAGGTTTAATGGCCGACGCTGGGGATATGGTTTGCCTGCTGAAGCTCGGTGCCACGGCAGCTCTGTGTGTGGGCGGCAGCAGCTACACGGCTGGGTTTCAAACCATTACACTGAACATTTGCAAACAGATAAAAAAAACAAAACCATCCGGTACAAATGGAAACTTCTGTTTTCCTCCCTCTTCCTGCACCCTTTCCCCCTTACCTCTCCTCTCAAGTTGGGAGGAGGAGGGGAAGAGTGGGCTTTCCCCTCTCTGGGCTCCCCTGGCCCCATCTTTTCCAGCCATGCCGCCCCCTTGGCCACTGATGTGGACAGGGAGGTCAGGTCAGCAATACTCGTCCCCACAGCTTTGGGAATATCCAGTCACATGACAAGGATTTTCTCTCCTCCAGGGTCTTGCTTGCAATCCAGACACTGAGAGTCACTAAGCCAAGAGAGGGCTTGGCTTCCATATTTGACAATCTCTTATCCTTCTTTGCTTCAAAGTTATCTTAGAACTGTCCAACTTGAAGTGGGATGAGGTGTACTTTTTTATATATGGGTGACACTTCCAAAAAAAATCCTTCGGATAGTGAAATGAAATAGTCTGTGCAAAGGAAAGGGTTCCTGAGATCACATTACTTTGGGAAATGTCATCTCCTGTATTGCTCTGGCGTAATCATAGAGCACATTAGCGTGTAAAGGCTCTGAGAAGTTCTGCAATAAAGAATCTTGCTTTACCTTGTTTAATCCAACATTTCTAAAAAGCCTAAGACCTTAGGTTAAAGGACTCCTTTCTTCTTAGTAATAACAACAACATACACCCCCCCATCCCCCATCCCCTACCCTAATGGTAACATGATTCAAATTAATTTTTTTAGGCCAAGAACAAGAGAGGGCAGGAAAAGACAAAGTTCCCCATCTCAGGACACTCTCAGCCTGGCATTAACACTGGGGCCACAAATAGCTACCGAGGAACTTGAGGCTGTGGTTCTGGTCCACAAACTGACTATGAACAGAACCAAATGTGGACAATTTCTCAGAGATCTGGGTAGTTGTCACTCAGTCCTCTCTGACACCCAGTAGGTCTCCTCACTTCTCCAGCCCAGGCTTCAGGGCAGCCTGTGACCAGGGAGCAGAACAAGCTCCCAGGGTTGTTGGGACACACTCGCCAGGTCCCCTAACCCGCAGACCTCCAGACAGTCCACTGTACACTATAAAAATCCAAGGGGATGTCAGAGCCTGTCCTCTAGGACATGAAACTCCAGAGGGACAGGAACAGAAGTGTGAGACACACAACCTCCAAGAGATAAATTTTCGGAGATAAATTTCCCATTTATGTTGGGAGTGATTGTCACAGAAGGAGAGGCAGGGAAGAGAAGAAAGATGATGTGGGAGCTGGACCAGGGCGTCAGTGCAACAAGGGAAGAGGCCGCCCAAGCCCAGCCCTTCCCAGAGCCCTGATGCCTTCATCTGCTCTCAACCAATGCTGATCCCCCCCCCCAGGGGACATTGTAATGTTTGGGGACAGTTTGGGTTGTCACAGATAGGAGAGGGTTCTAGGCACCAACTGAGTAGAGGCCAGGGCTGCTGCTGGACACCCCACAGTGCCCAGGCCAGGCCCCACCACAGAGAACAATTGGCCTTATATGTCCAGAGTGCTACGTTGAAGAACCATGGCTTGCATGGACCCCCATGTCTCCCTCCGTGGGGCTCAAGTGAGACCACTCGGTGAGAATTCTATGCACACCACAAGGTGACCATCTCACACTGTACTGGGAGAGAAAAATGCCTTCCAAATCATTGAAATGGCGTTTAATTTCTCACTGGGTGACAAGATGGAAACAGATGGAAAGTAAAGGAGAAACTCTCTACTTCAGACCAAAAAGAGAGAAAGCCGGCCCACCTCATAAACACTCCAAATTACATGGTTAAAAAAAAGAAAGAAAGAAAGAAAGAAATGCCGCCTCTTGCGTAAGTACATCAGACAACTTGAACTCTGTGTGAACAGAGTGAAATGGGTAGAGAAAAGCCTTAAAAAGCTCGTGAGCACTTCAGTGGATAATCACACGTAATTAAAGCATTTTATAGAATCCATTAAAGAGGCTTTAAACAAAGCTGAAAATTATTTGTTGACCCGCACTCTGGAGGAGGCTAACGGTTGGGCTGACAACACTAATGCGTCCGGCCTGGCTGGGGATTTTCTTTTGAAGTAATCTCCAGCCCCACTTGCAATACAATCCTGGGAGCCTGGTGCATTATCAGAGGATAAGAAAGAGAGAACATGAAGTCAAAGTTCAGACCCACGTTCCGGCTAACTGCCCAGCCTTACAGAAGAAAATCTGGTCATGTTTTGCTCTGGCCCCACACCCTCCTCAGGACCCCCACAGTCCCACTCAGAGTCCTGGCCCAGGAAATGGTTTTGTCCTCGACAGTGGAAATGCACCCAAGAGAGCCAGGTAGGGCCAGGTCTTCTGTGGCTGCGGCAAGAGCAAAGCTCAGCCCAGGAGGGAAGGGAGAGAGGACATGTGCAAGGACACAGGTACACAGACCAACGTCCTCTCAAGGACACTTTCAGAAAGGGATGACCAGCCAGGTTTCTAACCCGGACTCTGAAGGGGGCTCACGCTCACGGGTTCCATCAGCCTCCCCTAAGCATCAGCAGAAACAGCAAGGCCAGCCTCCTGAACTGGACGCTTGCCCTCCAACCTCCCTGCTCCCTCATAGGCATATGAACACCGCCTGCGCTGGCGTTTTCTAAGCCCTGTGAACGAAATGGCAAAGAAAAATACAAAAGCACAGTCCCTGCCTTCATGAAGTTCATAATCAGTTGGGGTAAAAGGATAAAAATCAAAGAACAATGAAAAAAAAGTCAATGGCTGAGAAGTTGAACCTCTATGATTGACTAGGTGCTATCCTAAGAAAGAAAATACAGGTGAAAAAGTTACTGTACAAAACCACAATGAAGATAGGACAGTACTAATAAATTCTAGCTGGAGGATATTATTCATCAACACTCAAAACTGAAGCCACTCATTTTTGTTAAAGGAGGTTAGGAAGGGCCTGGGGTTAGCAATCTACTGTTCCCAGCTGAGATCCTTGGAAAGGGGATAGCTAGTCTTCAGCAACATAGCATTAATGCCAGCATCTCAGCACCCTAGGGTCATCCTGTGCTCCACCATGGCTGAGGAACGCTACCTAAAATATGGGGTGGAGGTCTGTTGAAGAGCAAGATGACACAAGTCGGCTCAACCACAGACTTCAGACCCTTTACAGAGGGCAGAAGGCCATTCAGGACCTAGGACAGCTCCAGTGTCCATTGTCCAGTTCCCCATCCTTCTGGGGCCCCTGCCAGGCCAGTGGAGCTGTGGCTTCCCACTCAAGGTTTTCCACCGTGAGGAATCAGTGTCCACTGCATCTCGCATGGCTCACTTCCTATCCCTCCCTGGTTCTGCTGCCTCACAGCTTTCACCCATCTTCCAACTCTCCACTTGTCACTGTGCTGAGGGAGGATCTGGGGTTTACTTAATCCTTATGGGGCCTCGCAGGCAGGCTGAAATTGCCCTCTGGGCCAATCCATTATCAGCAAGCTATCCCATAGACAACTGCAGGGGGGCCAGACCACTGCGCCTGCACTGGACAAGGGGACAGAGCCACATGAGTGCTCGAGGGATACAGCCAGCAGGCCATGGTAGAATGATCTTCCCAACATGGGGTGCCAGGAGATGAGGATCTGAGCCAATTCACTGGTTCATGAGATTATTTTACCTGGTTTGCAGATGAGTTTTTAAAATTGTAATAGTTATATTTTTATTTTAATGTGACTTCGACAGTCCGGCTCTTGCTGGTATACATCAAACTCATGTGTTTCCCTTTTAAATAAAGCTGAAACAATTAATTTACAGAAAAAAACATTAAGTTGATTTTAAAATGTACATGGAAAGGCCAAGGAACTAGACTAGCTCACGTAACTTTGAAAAAGATGAATGAAGTTAGAGGAATCACACTATCTAATTTTAAGACTCACTATCTGGCCACAGTAATCCAGACAGCACAGTATTGATGGAGATAAACACCTAAATCAATAGAAGAGAAGAAAGAACCCAGAAATAGACCTGCACAAATGTGCTCGACTGAGTTTGACAATGGTACAAAAGTAATTTAATGGAGGAAGGATAATCTTTTCAACAAATGATGCCGGAGCAATTGGACTCTTTAGGCAAAAAGAAAAGAGAGAGAGGAAGGAAGGAAAAACCTATTCTAAACTTCACACCTTATCCAGAAAGTAACTCAAAATGGGTCATAGATTTAAATGTAAAATGTGAAACTGTAAAAGTTCCAGAGAAAAATGGGATAAAAGCTCAAGGGCTCAGGTCAAAGCAAAGACACCTTAGAAATCAAACCCAAAATGCCATCAGTAGAAGGAAAAAATAATAAATTAGAATCCACTATAGTGGCAAACTTTTGCTCTGCAATAAACCGTGTCAAGAAAGTGAAAAACAAGCTTTAAATGGAAAGGAATAACCATATATCTCACAAAGGGCTAATATCCAGAATAGATAAAGAACTTTTCAAATACAACGGTAAAAACCAAAACAGGACACACACACACACACACACACACACACAATGCAATTAGGAAGGGAGTGCCAGATACAAACACACATGACCCCAAAGAGGACAGACAGGAGGCCAAGCAGTGCATGAGAAGAGAGTCAACATTATTAGCCATCAGGAAAATTTAAATTAAAACCACCGCAAGCTGTCACCACATGCCTATCAGAATGGCTAAAATTAAAACTACCAACGATACCAAACGCTGGCAGAGGTCTGGCCAACCTGGATCACCCACACATGCCAGTGTGATGGTCACTCTAAAAAACAGTTTGGGGGTTTCATTTAAAATTATACATGTATTTACCAGACAACCGAAAAATTGCATATCAATGTTTATGGGTGCTTTATTTGCAGTTGTCCAAACCTGGAAACCACCCAAATGTCCTTCAACAGGTAAGTGATCAAACAAACTGTGGTATGTCCACGTCGTGGAATATTATTCACCAGTTAAAAAGAACAGTCTGTTGATGCACCAAAAACTCGGTTGAATTCCAAGGACTTTATATGGAGTGGAAAAAATAATGGTGCACACTGTACAATTCAATGCATAAAACATTCTCAGACTGACAAAATTACAGCGATGGAGAAGTGAGTAGTGGTTGCCAGGGGGCTGGGGTGGGGAAGTTGGGTGTGGTCCAGGGGCAGCGTCACAGGCTGGACTGCTTGGCTATTGGCAGCTATGGGGTTATACGCATGACCC
Organism: Otolemur garnettii; assembly: GCF_000181295.1. Classification (NCBI taxonomy): domain Eukaryota; kingdom Metazoa; phylum Chordata; class Mammalia; order Primates; family Galagidae; genus Otolemur; species Otolemur garnettii. The sequence continues at coordinate 18,934,415 of NW_003852418.1, read as the reverse complement.
AGGTGACAGCATTGCAAAGATCCGTATGCATGGAAACACTATGAATGCCTGAAAACACTGGGGACTCTGAATCAGATCTGGAGCATAGTTAATCGTGTCATACCAATTTTCTACTTTTGATGTTGTGCTATAATCACAGAAGATGATGTTACCATTGGGGGATCTAGGTGAATGGTCCGTGGGACTTTTCAGAACTCTTTTTTCAACTTCTTGTGGGTCTACAATTATTAAAAAAGAAAAGGTTTCCAAAAAAGAAGAACACTAAGTAAATAATAGTACAGCTGATTCATGAATACAGAAATGAAAATGGGATGTGGGACAGGCATACCTGAGCTCTGGGGACATTATAGTTACAACCAGGGGCAGAATCTGGCAGCTAAGCCTCCAGAACCCAGTGGATTTGCTAGAAGCAAAACTCTATCTCTTCTCCTGCCCAGATCAGGTCAAATTTAAAATCACAGTAGCCTGAGTCTAAATGAGCCAACTTTCTAAATGGCCAGAGGTCTTGTTTAAACTCAACTGAAATGGAATTGAATGACACAGCAGATGCCTTTGTGATAAGGGCGCCTCAGACAGAAATACCTCATCTCATCTGCTCTGACACACAACTGCAAAAAGCACCATTATTTTTTGTTCCACTATGAAAGAAAAATATGCTGCCAATTAAACCGTGACACAATGCTTTCTTATCGCTTAGAATTTTTAATTTTACTTATTGAAAGAGTTCTGAGGCTTAATTAGACCAATTTTTATCACATATTTTTATTGTGCATACATAAAAATGAAAATACAAGTGAAATAAATTGGTTGTTATTGCTCAAACTATGTCGCCCTGAGTCCAACTCCTCTGAATCACTGTTCAGCACAGACTTGTCAACATCTGGGATTTTTCCCACACCCCATCGCCCTCCATGCATCATTCAACAACACGGCATTTCTTATAAAAATCCGTAAAAGGATTAAAAGTCATGAGTGCAGAGCTCTGGAGAAGACTTCAAAATCAGACGTGGTTTCTCTGCTTTGTGTCCCCCTTCACCAATGTCCCCAAACATGTATGATCTGCCCACTTTCTGCAGCCTGTCCCCACCACCATAACAATCATAGGGGCCGAAGGGTGGCCTCTCGTTGTCCAATCCTGGATTCCCCTTCCCTTTGTCAGTTGCATGTAAGTTACATGCGGTGACTGCAGAAGGGAACTTCAGGTCTGGAGGACGGGCTCTCACATACCCATGTGTTTTCAGGCAATTCACCTGTGTCCTGGCCTTAAGTGCACTCTGTGAGACCCAAGAGCCATCTCAATTCCAGAAATACAAACATGTGAAAAATCGTTCACCTTGGAGATAATGAAATGCAGTAAGTGGTCAAATAAAAAAATGTCAGGGGGCAAGATGTGCTGTAAAGAAAATAAACCAAGAAATACAATCAAGTGTGGTTCAGGAGAGAGGGACAGAGAGCACCTTTCTGAGGACAGGGGTTCTAGCACAGCCTAAAAAATACGAGGGTGTCAGCCAGGAGAAAATTGAAGGGAGAGTGTCCCTGCCTGTGTCTGTCAAGACCTGCTGGGTACACAACTCCCAAGCCTCAGTGGCTTAAATAAAGATTTCTACTTTCCATGTCTTGTCCCCAGCAGGTAGGCTGAAGGATCTTCCTTACTCTGACCCCAGGGTGATGAAGATGCTATCTGGAAAATCTCCAGTTACCATGGTAAAGGAAAAGAAAAAGGGCAGATCCCATAGGGTTCGGAAAGCTTCTCCCCAGAAATGGCACATGTCCCTCTGCCCACATTGCCTGAGTCACTAGGGAGATGTGACTTTGAGGGGTGGGGAATAGGGTACCATCTACAGTGTGCTTGTGAGAAGAGCCAGAGACATCTGGGAACAGCTATGGGAGAGGGAGGACACGTCCAGGAGGGGCCGCAGAGAAGGACAGCAGGACTGAAAAGTAATGGGGGAGAGGAGAGCGGCCAGAGAAGACAGCACCATGGAGACTGGAGACCCCATCACACCATCACGCCCCGGAAATGTGGGGTCTATCACACCCTGTGTGGGGCCCATTACACTCTGGACAGTGGGGGCCTGTCACAACCTGAAAAGTAGGGGTCATATCAAAACCTGGAAAGTAGGGGTCTTGTCACACTCTGAAAAGTGGGGGACCTGTCATACCCTAGAAAGTGGGGGCCTCTCACACCCTGCAAATGTGGGGCCCATCACACTCTGGAAAGTGGGGGTCCTATCACATCCTGGAAAGCAGAGGAGCCAGACTATGGCCCAGTCATGCCCCAGAAGCCATAACTTTTAACTATGACCTCAAATGCCTGCAGAAGAACACAGACCAATTAAACAATTAATGGTATAATGAGGTGGTTGAATTACACCTAATTTCCACAAATGCTTTTGTTGAACAAACATTGTAGTGCCAGAATGTGGTTTTCAATCATTTCATTAGTCTCCAAAATGCTCCAAAATGGGTGTTAATCACAGTTTTAAAATAACACATTTAATGTGTCCCTCAATACATTACGGTGTCTCAGAATTAATCCTGAAATTAAATACGTCCAGTAATTGGTATATGTTTAACACCTGACCCTTGGGATCTTGAAAATAACATATATCTGAAAGCAGGTAACCAATGGGTGAAGTCCAAAAGTCTTTGCAATTTTCTTTTTTTTTTCTTTTTTTTTTTTGAGACAGAGTCTTACTATGTCACCCTCAGTAGAGTGTTATGGTGTCACAGCTCACAGCAACCTCAAACTCTTGGGCTTAAGCAATTCTCTTGCCTTAGTCTCCCAGGTAGCTGAGACTACAGGCACCTGCCACAACACCCGGCTATTTTCGTTGTTGTTGTTGTTGTTGTTGTTGTTGTCGTTGTTGTTTAGCAGGCCCTGGACAGGTTCAAACCCTCCAGCCCCAGGTATGTGGCCAGCACCTTAACCACAGAGCTATGGGCGCCAAGCCTACAATTTTCTTTAGGATGGCTAGAAAGGGTCTGCATCCTTGGAACTGGGGACAGGTGCAGAGATAACACAGGTGTTAAAATGAAGGGCTGGGGGTGTGATGCAGGGTCAGAAGGGGCCTATCTTAAGATAACACAGCTCTTCCCAGGGAACATCTGGATGCTCCCAGGTCCCTCCATTAAATGCCCTATTGGTGCCACTCCCACCTGCCTGGATTTGGCCATGTTCAAGACACTGCTGAAAACCAAAGGTTAAAAACTTCAGGTTGACCATGCCTTCAAAATTCCCATCCTGCACAAGAATATCTGCCCCTGCTTAAATGCTAGGGAACCAAAGGAAACTCTCTGAGGGTGCGCAGAGCTGATGGAGAGCCCATTTTTGAGATCCCTACAAAGTTTGAGCCATCAGTAGAATCTGAAAAGGTCAGATTTGAGGTGAACCACCTCTTTGCACCCAGAGATGTCCCATAACATCTCGTCGCTCCCAGGTCTCCAGCCTGACTTCACTGGTGAGCAGAAACAAAGAAAAGTTGATCACAAACAATGTAAAGAACCAGGCAAGGAATTTTTCACCTTGTACACAGTGCTTTATTGACACACTCCAAAAAAAAGAGGTGTTGGGAGTATATTAAAGGCATGTTACAGTACATAGCATGCGGATAATCTGGATATTGTCTGCCTTGGGATGAAAGTTTTGGCTTCTGTAATAGAGACCCAAAATGACAGTGGCCTGAGGGGGACGGATGTTTGCCTTTCTTCTGGATAACAATTACATCACAGGCATCATGGGGATAAGCGGTGGATCCACAAAGCTGAAAAGCCAGGCTGCTGCTTCTAACCGGTCACTCTCTGTCCCTAGTAAATGTCCTGGCCCTCGTGGTTCAAGATGGCACACCACCTCATTCTGGGAAGGACAAGGGGGTGGAAGGGGGGCGTGCCTCTGCCTTTTAAGGGATGCACGTGAAAACTGCATAAATCATTTCTGATCCCAGCTCTTTGGCCAGAATTTAGTCATTGGACCATACCTAACCACAAGAGAAGGTTAAAAGTTGTATCCTGGGTGACCATATGCCCATCTAAAATGTAGGAGTTCAGTTAATATGAAGTAGAGAGGAAAAAAGATAGTGGGGGAAAAATGTAGTCCCTACTATGCTATCTGCCGCCCCCCCCCCGGGGGGGTTGGAATCTAGTGAGTAAGAAAAGAATATGCCTAAATTCTAACATTTCGGCCTACAATGAGCCAAACACCTGTTAGGATGGAAACATCAGAGGATGGGGGAGGTTTGGGATTGAAATCAGGAGGGAGCTACAGCATCTAGCACAAAAGATCGTGGGAAGGCATAACTGAGAACTCAGGAGCACAGCAACAGCTGGGTGTCGGAGGGTACGCTGGGCTCCCGGGGCTCAGGACCCAACTGGGGTCTGCTTACCAGTGACTTTCTGAGTAACCGTGGAAGGCAGAATTCTAGGTGTGAAAATGCCCCCCACCAGTTATTCAACCAAACTTTAATGTATGTCCTGTCACAAAGGGACCTTGTAGATAGAATTAAGGTTAATAATCAGCAGACTTTAAGATGCAAAAAATATTCTCAGTTATCCAAGTGAGGCCAAAGTCGTCACGTGAGCCCTTAAAAGCAAAACAGAAAGGCAGAGCAACGCGGCAACAGAAGACGGCAGGAGCTAAGGCAGAAGGGGGGGTGGGAAGAGACGTTCAGAGCATGAAAACGACTCTGCCACCGTGGCGAGGGAGGGAGCCATCGCTGAAGAATGCCGTGGCCTTAGAAGCTGAGAATGTCCTCCAGCCCACAGCAGGTAAGAAAACAGGGACATGAGTCCAGCCACCACATGGAACCGAATTCTGCCAATAGCCTGAATGAGCCCAAAGCAGATTCTTCCCCAGAGCTTGCAGAAAAGAACTCAGCCTGCTGACTTCTCGATTTCAGCTTTGAAGACTCAGAGCAGAGAACCAGCCAAAGCGAGCTGTGCCTGGACCCCTGACAAACAGAGGGTAAGTTAATAAATGGGCTTGCCTTAAGCTGCTACATTTGTGGCAATTTGCTACAGTAGCAGTAGGAAGCGAGCCCAGTGACCTTGTGTCGTTCCCTTCTCTGTGGCTTATTTTCCTTACAGGTGAGCAAGAAAAACAATAGCATTTATTCTCCGGAGCCATTGAAGCTGAAAGAAAAGAGCCCAGGTGGCTCCTGTGTAGGAAACAGTCAACAAATGCTCCTGCTACAATACAGAGGATTATTTTCCCTGTCTTGGAGATCCAGGGACTATTTGTGTGGAGGCACAAAGGGAAACAGGCTCTGGACATACACAGACTTATTAAATCCTCACGGCTGCCCTCTGAGACAGGTGCTTTTGTTTTTGTTTTTTTTTTTTTTTTTT